>NW_027414606.1:0-117942 GCF_964106895.1 Numenius arquata | reverse complement strand
GCTGGTAAAGTTCCGTAGGGCCCTGTGGGGTTCTGTATGGACCTGTAGGGTTCTGTAGGGGCCTGCAGACTTCTGTAAGTGCCCGCAGGTGTCTGTAGGGTTCCGTAGGGGTCTGTAGGGTTCTGTAGGCGCCTGCAGTGTTCTGTAGGAGCCCATAGGGTTTTAGTGAGGTTCCGTTGTGTTGCTAAGGGTCTTGTAGAGTGCTGTCGGGTCCTGGAGTATTCTGTAGGGTTCCAGAGGGGCTCGTAGGGTTCCGTTGAAATCTGTAGGCTTCCCTAGGGGCCCGTGGAGTCCCGTAGATTTCCGTAGGGGCCTGTAGGGTTGTGTAAGTGCCCGCAGGGGTTGGTAGGAGCTTGTAGGGTGCCATAAGTTTCCAGAGGGTTGTGTAGGGTTCCGTAGGGGCCTGTGGTGTTCCCTAGGGGCCTGTAGAGTCTCGTGCAGTTCCGTAGGGTCCTGTAGGTTTCCATAAGCGCCCGCAGAGGTCTGAAGGGGCCCGTACTGTTCATAAGGATCCATAGGGCTCCGTAGAGCTTCGTAGGTTCCCTAGAGGCCTGTAGAGTACTGCAGGAGCCAGTAGTGTTCTGTAGGGGCCCGTAAGGTTCCTTCCGTAGGGGCTGGCAGTGTTCCGTAGGGGCCTGTAGGGTTGTGTAAGTGCCTGCAGCAGTCTGTAGGAGTCTGTGGGATTTTGTAAGGTTCTGGAGGGTTCTGCAGGGTTCTGTAGGGGCCCGTAGAGTTCCGTAGTGGCTGGTAAATTTCTGTAGGGCCCTGTGGGGTTCTGTATGGACCTGTAGGGTTCTGTAGGGGCCTGCAGGCTTCTGTAAGTGCCCGCAGGTGTCTGTAGGGTTCCATAGGGGTCTGTAGGGTTCCGTAGGCGCCTGCAGTGTTCTGTAGGAGCCCATAGGGTTTTAGTGAGGTTCCGTTGTGTTGCTAAGGGTCTTGTAGAGTGCTGTCGGGTCCTGGAGTATTCTGTAGGGTTCCAGAGGGGCTCGTAGGGTTCCGTCGAAATCTGTAGGCTTCCCTAGGGGCCCGTGGAGTCCCGTAGATTTCCGTAGGGGCCTGTAGGGTTGTGTAAGTGCCCGCAGGGGTTGGTAAGAGCTTGTAGGGTGCCATAAGTTTCCAGAGGGTTGTGTAGGGTTCCGTAGGGGCCTGTGGTGTTCCCTAGGGGCCTGTGGTGTTCCCTAGGGGCCTGTAGAGTCTCATACCGTTCCGTAGGGGCCTGTGGTGTTCCCTAGGGGCCTGTAGAGTCTCGTACGGTTTTGTAGGGGCCTGTAGTGTTCCCTAGGGGCCTGTAGAGTCTCCTACAGTTCCGTAGGGTCCTGTAGGTTTCCATAAGCGCCCGCAGAGGTCTGAAGGGGCCCGTACTGTTCCGTAAGGATCCATAGGGCTCCGTAGAGCTTCGTAGGTTCCCTAGAGGCCTGTAGAGTACCGCAGGAGCCAGTAGTGTTCTGTAGGGGCCCGTAGGGTTCCTTCCATAGGGGCTGGCAGTGTTCCGTAGGGTCCTGTAGGGTTGTTTAAGTGCCCGCAGGAGTCTGTAGGAATCCGTGGGATTCTGTAAGGTTCTGGAGGGTTCTGCAGGGTTCCGTAGGGGCCCGTAGAGTTCCGTAGTGGCTGGTAAAGTTCCCTAGGGCCCTGTACCGTTCCGTAACTGCCTGCAAGGGTCTTTAGGCTTCCGTAGGGGCTGGTAGGGTTCCATAAAGTTCCGTGGGTTCCTGCAGAGTTCTGCAAGTGCCCGCAAGGGCCTGTAGGGGCGCACAGTGTTTCTGTCAGGTTCCGTAGAGTTGCGTAGGTGCCATAGGTTTCCGTAGCGGCTGGAAGTATTCCGTAGGGGTCTGTAGGGTTCCGTAGGCACCTGCAGTGTTCTGTAGGAGCCCATAGGGTTTTAGTGAGGTTCCGTTGTGTTGCTAAGCGTCTTGTAGAGTGCTGTCGGGTCCTGGAGTATTCTGTAGGGTTCCAGAGGGGCTCGTAGGGTTCCGTTGAAATCTGTAGGCTTCCCTAGGGGCCCGTGGAGTCCCGTAGATTTCCGTAGGGGCCTGTAGGGTTGTGTAAGTGCCCGCAGGGGTTGGTAGGAGCTTGTAGGGTGCCATAAGTTTCCAGAGGGTTGTGTAGGGTTCCGTAGGGGCCTGTGGTGTTCCCTAGGGGCCTGTAGAGTCTCCTACAGTTCCGTAGGGTCCTGTAGGTTTCCATAAGCGCCCGCAGAGGTCTGAAGGGGCCCGTACTGTTCCGTAAGGATCCACAGGCCTCCGTAGAGCTTCGTAGGTTCCCTAGAGGCCTGTAGAGTACTGCAGGAGCCAGTAGTGTTCTGTAGGGGCCCGTAAGGTTCCTTCCGTAGGGGCTGGCAGTGTTCCGTAGGGGCCTGTAGGGTTGTGTAAGTGCCCGCAGCAGTCTGTAGGAGTCTGTGGGATTTTGTAAGGTTCTGGAGGGTTCTGCAGGGTTCTGTAGGGGCCCGTAGAGTTCCGTAGTGGCTGGTAAATTTCTGTAGGGCCCTGTAGGGTTCTGTATGGATCTGTAGGGTTCTGTAGGGGCCTGCAGGGTTCTGTAAGTGCCCGCATGTGTCTGTAGGGTTCCGTAGGGGTCTGTAGGGTTCCGTAGGCGCCTGCAGTGTTCTGTAGGAGCCCATAGGGTTTTAGTGAGGTTCCGTTGTGTTGCTAAGGGTCTTGTAGAGTGCTGTCGGGTCCTGGAGTATTCTGTAGGGTTCCAGAGGGGCTCGTAGGGTTCTGTCGAAATCTGTAGGCTTCCCTAGGGGCCCGTGGAGTCCCGTAGATTTCCGTAGGGGCCTGTAGGGTTGTGTAAGTGCCCGCAGGGGTTGGTAGGAGCTTGTAGGGTGCCATAAGTTTCCAGAGGGTTGTGTGGGGTTCCGTAGGGGCCTGTGGTGTTCCCTAGGGGCCTGTAGAGTCTCGTACGGTTCCGTAGGGGCCAGTGGTGTTCCCTAGGGGCCTGTAGAGTCTCGTACGGTTTTGTAGGGGCCTGTAGTGTTCCCTAGGGGCCTCTAGAGTCTCCTACGGTTCCGTAGGGTCCTGTAGGTTTCCATAAGCACCTGCAGAGGGTCTGAAGGGGCCCGTACTGTTCTGTAAGGATCCATAGGGTTCCGTAGAGCTTCGTAGGTTCCCTAGAGGCCTGTAGAGTACCGCAGGAGCCAGTAGTGTTCTGTAGGGGCCCGTAGGGTTCCTTCCATAGGGGCTGGCAGGGTTCCGTAGGGTCCTGTAGGGTTGTTTAAGTGCCCGCAGGAGTCTGTAGGAATCCGTGGGATTCTGTAAGGTTCCAGAGGGTTCTGCAGGGTTCCGTAGGGGCCCGTAGCTTTCCGTAGTGGTTGGTAAAGTTCCCTAGGGCCCTGTACCGTTCCGTAACTGCCTGCAAGGTTCTTTAGGCTTTCGTAGGGGCTGGTAGGGTTCCATAAAGTTCCGTGGGTTCCTGCAGAGTACTGCAAGTGCCCGCAAGGGCCTGTAGGGGCCCACAGTGTTTCTGTCAGGTTCCGTAGAGTTCCGTAGGGGCCATAGGTTTCCGTAGCGGCTGGTAGTATTCCGTAGGGGTCTGTAGGGTTCCGTAGGCACCTGCAGTGTTCTGTAGGAGCCCATAGGGTTTTAGTGAGGTTCCGTTGTGTTGCTAAGGGTCTTGTAGAGTGCTGTCGGGTCCTGGAGTATTCTGTAGGGTTCCAGAGGGGCTCGTAGGGTTCCGTTGAAATCTGTAGGCTTCCCTAGGGGCCCGTGGAGTCCCGTAGATTTCTGTATGGGCCTGTAGGGTTGTGTAAGTGCCCGCAGGGGTTGGTAGGAGCTTGTAGGGTGCCATAAGTTTCCAGAGGGTTGTGTAGGGTTCCGTAGGGGCCTGTGGTGTTCCCTAGGGGCCTGTAGAGTCTCGTACAGTTCCGTAGGGTCCTGTAGGTTTCCATAAGCGCCCGCAGATGTCTGAAGGGGCCCGTACTGTTCCGTAAGGATCCATAGGGCTCCGTAGAGCTTCGTAGGTTCCCTAGAGGCCTGTAGAGTACCGCAGGAGCCAGTAGTGTTCTCTAGGGGCCCGTAAGGTTCCTTCCATAGGGGCTGGCAGTGTTCCGTAGGGGCCTGTAGGGTTGTGTAAGTGCCCGCAGCAGTCTGTAGGAGTCTGTGGGATTTTGTAAGGTTCTGGAGGGTTCTGCAGGGTTCCGTAGGGGCCCGTAGATTTCCGTAGTGGCTGGTAAAGTTCCGTAGGGCCCTGTGGGGTTCTGTATGGACCTGTAGGGTTCTGTAGGGGCCTGCAGACTTCTGTAAGTGCCCGCAGGTGTCTGTAGGGTTCCGTAGGGGTCTGTAGGGTTCTGTAGGCGCCTGCAGTGTTCTGTAGGAGCCCATAGGGTTTTAGTGAGGTTCCGTTGTGTTGCTAAGGGTCTTGTAGAGTGCTGTCGGGTCCTGGAGTATTCTGTAGGGTTCCAGAGGGGCTCGTAGGGTTCCGTTGAAATCTGTAGGCTTCCCTAGGGGCCCGTGGAGTCCCGTAGATTTCCGTAGGGGCCTGTAGGGTTGTGTAAGTGCCCGCAGGGGTTGGTAGGAGCTTGTAGGGTGCCATAAGTTTCCAGAGGGTTGTGTAGGGTTCCGTAGGGGCCTGTGGTGTTCCCTAGGGGCCTGTAGAGTCTCGTGCAGTTCCGTAGGGTCCTGTAGGTTTCCATAAGCGCCCGCAGAGGTCTGAAGGGGCCCGTACTGTTCATAAGGATCCATAGGGCTCCGTAGAGCTTCGTAGGTTCCCTAGAGGCCTGTAGAGTACTGCAGGAGCCAGTAGTGTTCTGTAGGGGCCCGTAAGGTTCCTTCCGTAGGGGCTGGCAGTGTTCCGTAGGGGCCTGTAGGGTTGTGTAAGTGCCTGCAGCAGTCTGTAGGAGTCTGTGGGATTTTGTAAGGTTCTGGAGGGTTCTGCAGGGTTCTGTAGGGGCCCGTAGAGTTCCGTAGTGGCTGGTAAATTTCTGTAGGGCCCTGTGGGGTTCTGTATGGACCTGTAGGGTTCTGTAGGGGCCTGCAGGCTTCTGTAAGTGCCCGCAGGTGTCTGTAGGGTTCCATAGGGGTCTGTAGGGTTCCGTAGGCGCCTGCAGTGTTCTGTAGGAGCCCATAGGGTTTTAGTGAGGTTCCGTTGTGTTGCTAAGGGTCTTGTAGAGTGCTGTCGGGTCCTGGAGTATTCTGTAGGGTTCCAGAGGGGCTCGTAGGGTTCCGTCGAAATCTGTAGGCTTCCCTAGGGGCCCGTGGAGTCCCGTAGATTTCCGTAGGGGCCTGTAGGGTTGTGTAAGTGCCCGCAGGGGTTGGTAAGAGCTTGTAGGGTGCCATAAGTTTCCAGAGGGTTGTGTAGGGTTCCGTAGGGGCCTGTGGTGTTCCCTAGGGGCCTGTGGTGTTCCCTAGGGGCCTGTAGAGTCTCATACCGTTCCGTAGGGGCCTGTGGTGTTCCCTAGGGGCCTGTAGAGTCTCGTACGGTTTTGTAGGGGCCTGTAGTGTTCCCTAGGGGCCTGTAGAGTCTCCTACAGTTCCGTAGGGTCCTGTAGGTTTCCATAAGCGCCCGCAGAGGTCTGAAGGGGCCCGTACTGTTCCGTAAGGATCCATAGGGCTCCGTAGAGCTTCGTAGGTTCCCTAGAGGCCTGTAGAGTACCGCAGGAGCCAGTAGTGTTCTGTAGGGGCCCGTAGGGTTCCTTCCATAGGGGCTGGCAGTGTTCCGTAGGGTCCTGTAGGGTTGTTTAAGTGCCCGCAGGAGTCTGTAGGAATCCGTGGGATTCTGTAAGGTTCTGGAGGGTTCTGCAGGGTTCCGTAGGGGCCCGTAGAGTTCCGTAGTGGCTGGTAAAGTTCCCTAGGGCCCTGTACCGTTCCGTAACTGCCTGCAAGGGTCTTTAGGCTTCCGTAGGGGCTGGTAGGGTTCCATAAAGTTCCGTGGGTTCCTGCAGAGTTCTGCAAGTGCCCGCAAGGGCCTGTAGGGGCGCACAGTGTTTCTGTCAGGTTCCGTAGAGTTGCGTAGGTGCCATAGGTTTCCGTAGCGGCTGGAAGTATTCCGTAGGGGTCTGTAGGGTTCCGTAGGCACCTGCAGTGTTCTGTAGGAGCCCATAGGGTTTTAGTGAGGTTCCGTTGTGTTGCTAAGCGTCTTGTAGAGTGCTGTCGGGTCCTGGAGTATTCTGTAGGGTTCCAGAGGGGCTCGTAGGGTTCCGTTGAAATCTGTAGGCTTCCCTAGGGGCCCGTGGAGTCCCGTAGATTTCCGTAGGGGCCTGTAGGGTTGTGTAAGTGCCCGCAGGGGTTGGTAGGAGCTTGTAGGGTGCCATAAGTTTCCAGAGGGTTGTGTAGGGTTCCGTAGGGGCCTGTGGTGTTCCCTAGGGGCCTGTAGAGTCTCCTACAGTTCCGTAGGGTCCTGTAGGTTTCCATAAGCGCCCGCAGAGGTCTGAAGGGGCCCGTACTGTTCCGTAAGGATCCACAGGCCTCCGTAGAGCTTCGTAGGTTCCCTAGAGGCCTGTAGAGTACTGCAGGAGCCAGTAGTGTTCTGTAGGGGCCCGTAAGGTTCCTTCCGTAGGGGCTGGCAGTGTTCCGTAGGGGCCTGTAGGGTTGTGTAAGTGCCCGCAGCAGTCTGTAGGAGTCTGTGGGATTTTGTAAGGTTCTGGAGGGTTCTGCAGGGTTCTGTAGGGGCCCGTAGAGTTCCGTAGTGGCTGGTAAATTTCTGTAGGGCCCTGTGGGGTTCTGTATGGATCTGTAGGGTTCTGTAGGGGCCTGCAGGGTTCTGTAAGTGCCCGCATGTGTCTGTAGGGTTCCGTAGGGGTCTGTAGGGTTCCGTAGGCGCCTGCAGTGTTCTGTAGGAGCCCATAGGGTTTTAGTGAGGTTCCGTTGTGTTGCTAAGGGTCTTGTAGAGTGCTGTCGGGTCCTGGAGTATTCTGTAGGGTTCCAGAGGGGCTCGTAGGGTTCCGTTGAAATCTGTAGGCTTCCCTAGGGGCCCGTGGAGTCCCGTAGATTTCCGTAGGGGCCTGTAGGGTTGTGTAAGTGCCCGCAGGGGTTGGTAGGAGCTTGTAGGGTGCCATAAGTTTCCAGAGGGTTGTGTAGGGTTCCGTAGGGGCCTGTGGTGTTCCCTAGGGGCCTGTAGAGTCTCGTACGGTTCCGTAGGGGCCAGTGGTGTTCCCTAGGGGCCTGTAGAGTCTCGTACGGTTTTGTAGGGGCCTGTAGTGTTCCCTAGGGGCCTCTAGAGTCTCCTACGGTTCCGTAGGGTCCTGTAGGTTTCCATAAGCACCTGCAGAGGTCTGAAGGGGCCCGTACTGTTCTGTAAGGATCCATAGGGTTCCGTAGAGCTTCGTAGGTTCCCTAGAGGCCTGTAGAGTACCGCAGGAGCCAGTAGTGTTCTGTAGGGGCCCGTAGGGTTCCTTCCATAGGGGCTGGCAGGGTTCCGTAGGGTCCTGTAGGGTTGTTTAAGTGCCCGCAGGAGTCTGTAGGAATCCGTGGGATTCTGTAAGGTTCCAGAGGGTTCTGCAGGGTTCCGTAGGGGCCCGTAGCTTTCCGTAGTGGTTGGTAAAGTTCCCTAGGGCCCTGTACCGTTCCGTAACTGCCTGCAAGGTTCTTTAGGCTTTCGTAGGGGCTGGTAGGGTTCCATAAAGTTCCGTGGGTTCCTGCAGAGTACTGCAAGTGCCCGCAAGGGCCTGTAGGGGCCCACAGTGTTTCTGTCAGGTTCCGTAGAGTTCCGTAGGGGCCATAGGTTTCCGTAGCGGCTGGTAGTATTCCGTAGGGGTCTGTAGGGTTCCGTAGGCACCTGCAGTGTTCTGTAGGAGCCCATAGCGTTTTAGTGAGGTTCCGTTGTGTTGCTAAGGGTCTTGTAGAGTGCTGTCGGGTCCTGGAGTATTCTGTAGGGTTCCAGAGGGGCTCGTAGGGTTCCGTTGAAATCTGTAGGCTTCCCTAGGGGCCCGTGGAGTCCCGTAGATTTCTGTATGGGCCTGTAGGGTTGTGTAAGTGCCCGCAGGGGTTGGTAGGAGCTTGTAGGGTGCCATAAGTTTCCAGAGGGTTGTGTAGGGTTCCGTAGGGGCCTGTGGTGTTCCCTAGGGGCCTGTAGAGTCTCGTACAGTTCCGTAGGGTCCTGTAGGTTTCCATAAGCGCCCGCAGATGTCTGAAGGGGCCCGTACTGTTCTGTAAGGATCCATAGGGCTCCGTAGAGCTTCGTAGGTTCCCTAGAGGCCTGTAGAGTACCGCAGGAGCCAGTAGTGTTCTGTAGGGGCCCGTAAGGTTCCTTCCATAGGGGCTGGCAGTGTTCCGTAGGGGCCTGTAGGGTTGTGTAAGTGCCCGCAGCAGTCTGTAGGAGTCTGTGGGATTTTGTAAGGTTCTGGAGGGTTCTGCAGGGTTCCGTAGGGGCCCGTAGATTTCCGTAGTGGCTGGTAAAGTTCTGTAGGGCCCTGTGGGGTTCTGTATGGATCTGTAGGGTTCTGTAGGGGCCTGCAGGGTTCTGTAAGTGCCCGCATGTGTCTGTAGGGTTCCGTAGGGGTCTGTAGGGTTCCGTAGGCGCCTGCAGTGTTCTGTAGGAGCCCATAGGGTTTTAGTGAGGTTCCGTTGTGTTGCTAAGGGTCTTGTAGAGTGCTGTCGGGTCCTGGAGTATTCTGTAGGGTTCCAGAGGGGCTCGTAGGGTTCCGTTGAAATCTGTAGGCTTCCCTAGGGGCCCGTGGAGTCCCGTAGATTTCCGTAGGGGCCTGTAGGGTTGTGTAAGTGCCCGCAGGGGTTGGTAGGAGCTTGTAGGGTGCCATAAGTTTCCAGAGGGTTGTGTAGGGTTCCGTAGGGGCCTGTGGTGTTCCCTAGGGGCCTGTAGAGTCTCGTACGGTTCCGTAGGGGCCAGTGGTGTTCCCTAGGGGCCTGTAGAGTCTCGTACGGTTTTGTAGGGGCCTGTAGTGTTCCCTAGGGGCCTCTAGAGTCTCCTACGGTTCCGTAGGGTCCTGTAGGTTTCCATAAGCACCTGCAGAGGTCTGAAGGGGCCCGTACTGTTCTGTAAGGATCCATAGGGTTCCGTAGAGCTTCGTAGGTTCCCTAGAGGCCTGTAGAGTACCGCAGGAGCCAGTAGTGTTCTGTAGGGGCCCGTAGGGTTCCTTCCATAGGGGCTGGCAGGGTTCCGTAGGGTCCTGTAGGGTTGTTTAAGTGCCCGCAGGAGTCTGTAGGAATCCGTGGGATTCTGTAAGGTTCCAGAGGGTTCTGCAGGGTTCCGTAGGGGCCCGTAGCTTTCCGTAGTGGTTGGTAAAGTTCCCTAGGGCCCTGTACCGTTCCGTAACTGCCTGCAAGGTTCTTTAGGCTTTCGTAGGGGCTGGTAGGGTTCCATAAAGTTCCGTGGGTTCCTGCAGAGTACTGCAAGTGCCCGCAAGGGCCTGTAGGGGCCCACAGTGTTTCTGTCAGGTTCCGTAGAGTTCCGTAGGGGCCATAGGTTTCCGTAGCGGCTGGTAGTATTCCGTAGGGGTCTGTAGGGTTCCGTAGGCACCTGCAGTGTTCTGTAGGAGCCCATAGCGTTTTAGTGAGGTTCCGTTGTGTTGCTAAGGGTCTTGTAGAGTGCTGTCGGGTCCTGGAGTATTCTGTAGGGTTCCAGAGGGGCTCGTAGGGTTCCGTTGAAATCTGTAGGCTTCCCTAGGGGCCCGTGGAGTCCCGTAGATTTCTGTATGGGCCTGTAGGGTTGTGTAAGTGCCCGCAGGGGTTGGTAGGAGCTTGTAGGGTGCCATAAGTTTCCAGAGGGTTGTGTAGGGTTCCGTAGGGGCCTGTGGTGTTCCCTAGGGGCCTGTAGAGTCTCGTACAGTTCCGTAGGGTCCTGTAGGTTTCCATAAGCGCCCGCAGATGTCTGAAGGGGCCCGTACTGTTCTGTAAGGATCCATAGGGCTCCGTAGAGCTTCGTAGGTTCCCTAGAGGCCTGTAGAGTACCGCAGGAGCCAGTAGTGTTCTCTAGGGGCCCGTAAGGTTCCTTCCATAGGGGCTGGCAGTGTTCCGTAGGGGCCTGTAGGGTTGTGTAAGTGCCCGCAGCAGTCTGTAGGAGTCTGTGGGATTTTGTAAGGTTCTGGAGGGTTCTGCAGGGTTCCGTAGGGGCCCGTAGATTTCCGTAGTGGCTGGTAAAGTTCCGTAGGGCCCTGTGGGGTTCTGTATGGACCTGTAGGGTTCTGTAGGGGCCTGCAGACTTCTGTAAGTGCCCGCAGGTGTCTGTAGGGTTTTGTAGGGGTCTGTAGGGTTCCGTAGGCGCCTGCAGTGTTCTGTAGGAGCCCATAGGGTTTTAGTGAGGTTCCGTTGTGTTGCTAAGGGTCTTGTCGAGTGCTGTCGGGTCCTGGAGTATTCTGTAGGGTTCCAGAGGGGCTCGTAGGGTTCCGTCGAAATCTGTAGGCTTCCCTAGGGGCCCGTGGAGTCCCGTAGATTTCCGTAGGGGCCTGTAGGGTTGTGTAAGTGCCCGCAGGGGTTGGTAAGAGCTTGTAGGGTGCCATAAGTTTCCAGAGGGTTGTGTAGGGTTCCGTAGGGGCCTGTGGTGTTCCCTAGGGGCCTGTGGTGTTCCCTAGGGGCCTGTAGAGTCTCATACCGTTCCGTAGGGGCCTGTGGTGTTCCCTAGGGGCCTGTAGAGTCTCGTACGGTTTTGTAGGGGCCTGTAGTGTTCCCTAGGGGCCTGTAGAGTCTCCTACAGTTCCGTAGGGTCCTGTAGGTTTCCATAAGCGCCCGCAGAGGTCTGAAGGGGCCCGTACTGTTCCGTAAGGATCCATAGGGCTCCGTAGAGCTTCGTAGGTTCCCTAGAGGCCTGTAGAGTACCGCAGGAGCCAGTAGTGTTCTGTAGGGGCCCGTAGGGTTCCTTCCATAGGGGCTGGCAGTGTTCCGTAGGGTCCTCTAGGGTTGTTTAAGTGCCCGCAGGAGTCTGTAGGAATCCGTGGGATTCTGTAAGGTTCTGGAGGGTTCTGCAGGGTTCCGTAGGGGCCCGTAGAGTTCCGTAGTGGCTGGTAAAGTTCCCTAGGGCCCTGTACCGTTCCGTAACTGCCTGCAAGGGTCTTTAGGCTTCCGTAGGGGCTGGTAGGGTTCCATAAAGTTCCGTGGGTTCCTGCAGAGTTCTGCAAGTGCCCGCAAGGGCCTGTAGGGGCGCACAGTGTTTCTGTCAGGTTCCGTAGAGTTGCGTAGGTGCCATAGGTTTCCGTAGCGGCTGGAAGTATTCCGTAGGGGTCTGTAGGGTTCCGTAGGCACCTGCAGTGTTCTGTAGGAGCCCATAGGGTTTTAGTGAGGTTCCGTTGTGTTGCTAAGCGTCTTGTAGAGTGCTGTCGGGTCCTGGAGTATTCTGTAGGGTTCCAGAGGGGCTCGTAGGGTTCCGTTGAAATCTGTAGGCTTCCCTAGGGGCCCGTGGAGTCCCGTAGATTTCCGTAGGGGCCTGTAGGGTTGTGTAAGTGCCCGCAGGGGTTGGTAAGAGCTTGTAGGGTGCCATAAGTTTCCAGAGGGTTGTGTAGGGTTCCGTAGGGGCCTGTGGTGTTCCCTAGGGGCCTGTGGTGTTCCCTAGGGGCCTGTAGAGTCTCATACCGTTCCGTAGGGGCCTGTGGTGTTCCCTAGGGGCCTGTAGAGTCTCGTACGGTTTTGTAGGGGCCTGTAGTGTTCCCTAGGGGCCTGTAGAGTCTCCTACGGTTCCGTAGGGTCCTGTAGGTTTCCATAAGCGCCCGCAGAGGTCTGAAGGGGCCCGTACTGTTCCGTAAGGATCCATAGGGCTCCGTAGAGCTTCGTAGGTTCCCTAGAGGCCTGTAGAGTACCGCAGGAGCCAGTAGTGTTCTGTAGGGGCCCGTAGGGTTCCTTCCATAGGGGCTGGCAGTGTTCCGTAGGGTCCTCTAGGGTTGTTTAAGTGCCCGCAGGAGTCTGTAGGAATCCGTGGGATTCTGTAAGGTTCTGGAGGGTTCTGCAGGGTTCCGTAGGGGCCCGTAGAGTTCCGTAGTGGCTGGTAAAGTTCCCTAGGGCCCTGTACCGTTCCGTAACTGCCTGCAAGGGTCTTTAGGCTTCCGTAGGGGCTGGTAGGGTTCCATAAAGTTCCGTGGGTTCCTGCAGAGTTCTGCAAGTGCCCGCAAGGGCCTGTAGGGGCGCACAGTGTTTCTGTCAGGTTCCGTAGAGTTGCGTAGGTGCCATAGGTTTCCGTAGCGGCTGGAAGTATTCCGTAGGGGTCTGTAGGGTTCCGTAGGCACCTGCAGTGTTCTGTAGGAGCCCATAGGGTTTTAGTGAGGTTCCGTTGTGTTGCTAAGCGTCTTGTAGAGTGCTGTCGGGTCCTGGAGTATTCTGTAGGGTTCCAGAGGGGCTCGTAGGGTTCCGTTGAAATCTGTAGGCTTCCCTAGGGGCCCGTGGAGTCCCGTAGATTTCCGTAGGGGCCTGTAGGGTTGTGTAAGTGCCCGCAGGGGTTGGTAGGAGCTTGTAGGGTGCCATAAGTTTCCAGAGGGTTGTGTAGGGTTCCGTAGGGGCCTGTGGTGTTCCCTAGGGGCCTGTAGAGTCTCGTACAGTTCCGTAGGGTCCTGTAGGTTTCCATAAGCGCCCGCAGAGGTCTGAAGGGGCCCGTACTGTTCCGTAAGGATCCATAGGGCTCCGTAGAGCTTCGTAGGTTCCCTAGAGGCCTGTAGAGTACCACAGGAGCCAGTAGTGTTCTGTAGGGGCCCGTAAGGTTCCTTCCGTAGGGGCTGGCAGTGTTCCGTAGGGGCCTGTAGGGTTGTGTAAGTGCCTGCAGCAGTCTGTAGGAGTCTGTGGGATTTTGTAAGGTTCTGGAGGGTTCTGTAGGGGCCCGTAGAGTTCCGTAGTGGCTGGTAAAGTTCCGTAGGGCCCTGTGGGGTTCTGTATGGACCTGTAGGGTTCTGTAGGGGCCTGCAGGGTTCTGTAAGTGCCCGCAGGTGTCTGTAGGGTTTTGTAGGGGTCTGTAGGGTTCCGTAGGCGCCTGCAGTGTTCTGTAGGAGCCCATAGGGTTTTAGTGAGGTTCCGTTGTGTTGCTAAGGGTCTTGTAGAGTGCTGTCGGGTCCTGGAGTATTCTGTAGGGTTCCAGAGGGGCTCGTAGGGTTCCGTTGAAATCTGTAGGCTTCCCTAGGGGCCCGTGGAGTCCCGTAGATTTCCGTAGGGGCCTGTAGGGTTGTGTAAGTGCCCGCAGGGGTTGGTAGGAGCTTGTAGGGTGCCATAAGTTTCCAGAGGGTTGTGTAGGGTTCCGTAGGGGCCTGTGGTGTTCCCTAGGGGCCTGTAGAGTCTCGTACGGTTCCGTAGGGTCCTGTAGGTTTCCATAAGCGCCCGCAGAGGTCTGAAGGGGCCCGTACTGTTCCGTAAGGATCCATAGGGTTCCGTAGAGCTTTGTAGGTTCCCTAGAGGCCTGTAGAGTACTGCAGGAGCCAGTAGTGTTCTGTAGGGGCCCGTAAGGTTCCTTCCGTAGGGGCTGGCAGTGTTCCGTAGGGGCCTGTAGGGTTGTGTAAGTGCCCGCAGCAGTCTGTAGGAGTCTGTGGGATTTTGTAAGGTTCTGGAGGGTTCTGCAGGGTTCTGTAGGGGCCCGTAGAGTTCCGTAGTGGCTGGTAAATTTCTGTAGGGCCCTGTGGGGTTCTGTATGGACCTGTAGGGTTCTGTAGGGGCCTGCAGGGTTCTGTAAGTGCCCGCAGGTGTCTGTAGGGTTCCGTAGGGGTCTGTAGGGTTCCGTAGGCGCCTGCAGTGTTCTGTAGGAGCCCATAGGGTTTTAGTGAGGTTCTGTTGTGTTGCTAAGGGTCTTGTAGAGTGCTGTCGGGTCCTGGAGTATTCTGTAGGGTTCCAGAGGGGCTCGTAGGGTTCTGTCGAAATCTGTAGGCTTCCCTAGGGGCCCGTGGAGTCCCGTAGATTTCCGTAGGGGCCTGTAGGGTTGTGTAAGTGCCCGCAGGGGTTGGTAGGAGCTTGTAGGGTGCCATAAGTTTCCAGAGGGTTGTGTAGGGTTCCGTAGGGGCCTGTGGTGTTCCCTAGGGGCCTGTAGAGTCTCGTACGGTTCCGTAGGGGCCAGTGGTGTTCCCTAGGGGCCTGTAGAGTCTCGTACGGTTTTGTAGGGGCCTGTAGTGTTCCCTAGGGGCCTCTAGAGTCTCCTACGGTTCCGTAGGGTCCTGTAGGTTTCCATAAGCACCTGCAGAGGTCTGAAGGGGCCCGTACTGTTCTGTAAGGATCCATAGGGTTCCGTAGAGCTTCGTAGGTTCCCTAGAGGCCTGTAGAGTACCGCAGGAGCCAGTAGTGTTCTGTAGGGGCCCGTAGGGTTCCTTCCATAGGGGCTGGCAGGGTTCCGTAGGGTCCTGTAGGGTTGTTTAAGTGCCCGCAGGAGTCTGTAGGAATCCGTGGGATTCTGTAAGGTTCCAGAAGGTTCTGCAGGGTTCCGTAGGGGCCCGTAGCTTTCTGTAGTGGTTGGTAAAGTTCCCTAGGGCCCTGTACCGTTCCGTAACTGCCTGCAAGGTTCTTTAGGCTTCCGTAGGGGCTGGTAGGGTTCCATAAAGTTCCGTGGGTTCCTGCAGAGTACTGCAAGTGCCCGCAAGGGCCTGTAGGGGCCCACAGTGTTTCTGTCAGGTTCCGTAGAGTTCCGTAGGGGCCATAGGTTTCCGTAGCGGCTGGTAGTATTCCGTAGGGGTCTGTAGGGTTCCGTAGGCACCTGCAGTGTTCTGTAGGAGCCCATAGGGTTTTAGTGAGGTTCCGTTGTGTTGCTAAGGGTCTTGTAGAGTGCTGTCAGGTCCTGGAGTATTCTGTAGGGTTCCAGAGGGGCTCGTAGGGTTCCGTTGAAATCTGTAGGCTTCCCTAGGGGCCCGTGGAGTCCCGTAGATTTCTGTAGGGGCCTGTAGGGTTGTGTAAGTGCCCGCAGGGGTTGGTAGGAGCTTGTAGGGTGCCATAAGTTTCCAGAGGGTTGTGTAGGGTTCCGTAGGGGCCTGTGGTGTTCCCTAGGGGCCTGTAGAGTCTCGTACAGTTCCGTAGGGTCCTGTAGGTTTCCATAAGCGCCCGCAGATGTCTGAAGGGGCCCGTACTGTTCCGTAAGGATCCATAGGGCTCCGTAGAGCTTCGTAGGTTCCCTAGAGGCCTGTAGAGTACTGCAGGAGCCAGTAGTGTTCTCTAGGGGCCCGTAAGGTTCCTTCCATAGGGGCTGGCAGTGTTCCGTAGGGGCCTGTAGGGTTGTGTAAGTGCCCGCAGCAGTCTGTAGGAGTCTGTGGGATTTTGTAAGGTTCTGGAGGGTTCTGCAGGGTTCCGTAGGGGCCCGTAGAGTTCTGTAGTGGCTGGTAAAGTTCCGTAGGGCCCTGTGGGGTTCTGTATGGACCTGTAGGGTTCTGTAGGGGCCTGCAGGGTTCTGTAAGTGCCCGCAGGTGTCTGTAGGGTTCCGTAGGGGTCTGTAGGGTTCCGTAGGCGCCTGCAGTGTTCTGTAGGAGCCCATAGGGTTTTAGTGAGGTTCCGTTGTGTTGCTAAGGGTCTTGTAGAGTGCTGTCGGGTCCTGGAGTATTCTGTAGGGTTCCAGAGGGGCTCGTAGGGTTCCGTTGAAATCTGTAGGCTTCCCTAGGGGCCCGTGGAGTCCCATAGATTTCCGTAGGGGCCTGTAGGGTTGTGTAAGTGCCCGCAGGGGTTGGTAGGAGCTTGTAGGGTTCCATAAGTTTCCAGAGGGTTGTGTAGGGTTCCGTAGGGGCCTGTGGTGTTCCCTAGGGGCCTGTAGAGTCTCGTACAGTTCCGTAGGGTCCTGTAGGTTTCCATAAGCGCCCGCAGAGGTCTGAAGGGGCCCGTACTGTTCCGTAAGGATCCATAGGGCTCCGTAGAGCTTCGTAGGTTCCCTAGAGGCCTGTAGAGTACCGCAGGAGCCAGTAGTGTTCTGTAGGGGCCCGTAAGGTTCCTTCCATAGGGGCTGGCAGGGTTCCGTAGGGTCCTGTAGGGTTGTTTAAGTGCCCGCAGGAGTCTGTAGGAATCCGTGGGATTCTGTAAGGTTCTGGAGGGTTCTGCAGGGTTCCGTAGGGGCCCGTAGAGTTCCGTAGTGGCTGGTAAAGTTCCCTAGGGCCCTGTACCGTTCCGTAACTGCCTGCAAGGGTCTTTAGGCTTCCGTAGGGGCTGGTAGGGTTCCATAAAGTTCCGTGGGTTCCTGCAGAGTTCTGCAAGTGCCCGCAAGGGCCTGTAGGGGCGCACAGTGTTTCTGTCAGGTTCCGTAGAGTTCCGTAGGGGCCATAGGTTTCCGTAGCGGCTGGAAGTATTCCGTAGGGGTCTGTAGGGTTCCGTAGGCACCTGCAGTGTTCTGTAGGAGCCCATAGGGTTTTCGTGAGGTTCCGTTGTGTTGCTAAGGGTCTTGTAGAGTGCTGTCGGGTCCTGGAGTATTCTGTAGGGTTCCAGAGGGGCTCGTAGGGTTCCGTTGAAATCTGTAGGCTTCCCTAGGGGCCCGTGGAGTCCTGTAGATTTCCGTAGGGGCCTGTAGGGTTGTGTAAGTGCCCGCAGGGGTTGGTAGGAGCTTGTAGGGTGCCATAAGTTTCCAGAGGGTTGTGTAGGGTTCCGTAGGGGCCTGTGGTGTTCCCTAGGGGCCTGTAGAGTCTCGTACGGTTCCGTAGGGGCCAGTGGTGTTCCCTAGGGGCCTGTAGAGTCTCGTACGGTTTTGTAGGGGCCTGTAGTGTTCCCTAGGGGCCTCTAGAGTCTCCTACGGTTCCGTAGGGTCCTGTAGGTTTCCATAAGCACCTGCAGAGGTCTGAAGGGGCCCGTACTGTTCTGTAAGGATCCATAGGGTTCCGTAGAGCTTCGTAGGTTCCCTAGAGGCCTGTAGAGTACCGCAGGAGCCAGTAGTGTTCTGTAGGGGCCCGTAGGGTTCCTTCCATAGGGGCTGGCAGGGTTCCGTAGGGTCCTGTAGGGTTGTTTAAGTGCCCGCAGGAGTCTGTAGGAATCCGTGGGATTCTGTAAGGTTCCAGAAGGTTCTGCAGGGTTCCGTAGGGGCCCGTAGCTTTCTGTAGTGGTTGGTAAAGTTCCCTAGGGCCCTGTACCGTTCCGTAACTGCCTGCAAGGTTCTTTAGGCTTTCGTAGGGGCTGGTAGGGTTCCATAAAGTTCCGTGGGTTCCTGCAGAGTACTGCAAGTGCCCGCAAGGGCCTGTAGGGGCCCACAGTGTTTCTGTCAGGTTCCGTAGAGTTCCGTAGGGGCCATAGGTTTCCGTAGCGGCTGGTAGTATTCCGTAGGGGTCTGTAGGGTTCCGTAGGCACCTGCAGTGTTCTGTAGGAGCCCATAGGGTTTTAGTGAGGTTCCGTTGTGTTGCTAAGGGTCTTGTAGAGTGCTGTCAGGTCCTGGAGTATTCTGTAGGGTTCCAGAGGGGCTCGTAGGGTTCCGTTGAAATCTGTAGGCTTCCCTAGGGGCCCGTGGAGTCCCGTAGATTTCTGTAGGGGCCTGTAGGGTTGTGTAAGTGCCCGCAGGGGTTGGTAGGAGCTTGTAGGGTGCCATAAGTTTCCAGAGGGTTGTGTAGGGTTCCGTAGGGGCCTGTGGTGTTCCCTAGGGGCCTGTAGAGTCTCGTACAGTTCCGTAGGGTCCTGTAGGTTTCCATAAGCGCCCGCAGATGTCTGAAGGGGCCCGTACTGTTCCGTAAGGATCCATAGGGCTCCGTAGAGCTTCGTAGGTTCCCTAGAGGCCTGTAGAGTACCGCAGGAGCCAGTAGTGTTCTCTAGGGGCCCGTAAGGTTCCTTCCATAGGGGCTGGCAGTGTTCCGTAGGGGCCTGTAGGGTTGTGTAAGTGCCCGCAGCAGTCTGTAGGAGTCTGTGGGATTTTGTAAGGTTCTGGAGGGTTCTGCAGGGTTCCGTAGGGGCCCGTAGAGTTCTGTAGTGGCTGGTAAAGTTCCGTAGGGCCCTGTGGGGTTCTGTATGGACCTGTAGGGTTCTGTAGGGGCCTGCAGGGTTCTGTAAGTGCCCGCAGGTGTCTGTAGGGTTTTGTAGGGGTCTGTAGGGTTCCGTAGGCGCCTGCAGTGTTCTGTAGGAGCCCATAGGGTTTTAGTGAGGTTCCGTTGTGTTGCTAAGGGTCTTGTAGAGTGCTGTCGGGTCCTGGAGTATTCTGTAGGGTTCCAGAGGGGCTCGTAGGGTTCCGTTGAAATCTGTAGGCTTCCCTAGGGGCCCGTGGAGTCCCATAGATTTCCGTAGGGGCCTGTAGGGTTGTGTAAGTGCCCGCAGGGGTTGGTAGGAGCTTGTAGGGTGCCATAAGTTTCCAGAGGGTTGTGTAGGGTTCCGTAGGGGCCTGTGGTGTTCCCTAGGGGCCTGTAGAGTCTCGTACGGTTCCGTAGGGGCCAGTGGTGTTCCCTAGGGGCCTGTAGAGTCTCGTACGGTTTTGTAGGGGCCTGTAGTGTTCCCTAGGGGCCTCTAGAGTCTCCTACGGTTCCGTAGGGTCCTGTAGGTTTCCATAAGCACCTGCAGAGGTCTGAAGGGGCCCGTACTGTTCTGTAAGGATCCATAGGGTTCCGTAGAGCTTCGTAGGTTCCCTAGAGGCCTGTAGAGTACCGCAGGAGCCAGTAGTGTTCTGTAGGGGCCCGTAGGGTTCCTTCCATAGGGGCTGGCAGGGTTCCGTAGGGTCCTGTAGGGTTGTTTAAGTGCCCGCAGGAGTCTGTAGGAATCCGTGGGATTCTGTAAGGTTCCAGAAGGTTCTGCAGGGTTCCGTAGGGGCCCGTAGCTTTCTGTAGTGGTTGGTAAAGTTCCCTAGGGCCCTGTACCGTTCCGTAACTGCCTGCAAGGTTCTTTAGGCTTTCGTAGGGGCTGGTAGGGTTCCATAAAGTTCCGTGGGTTCCTGCAGAGTACTGCAAGTGCCCGCAAGGGCCTGTAGGGGCCCACAGTGTTTCTGTCAGGTTCCGTAGAGTTCCGTAGGGGCCATAGGTTTCCGTAGCGGCTGGTAGTATTCCGTAGGGGTCTGTAGGGTTCCGTAGGCACCTGCAGTGTTCTGTAGGAGCCCATAGGGTTTTAGTGAGGTTCCGTTGTGTTGCTAAGGGTCTTGTAGAGTGCTGTCAGGTCCTGGAGTATTCTGTAGGGTTCCAGAGGGGCTCGTAGGGTTCCGTTGAAATCTGTAGGCTTCCCTAGGGGCCCGTGGAGTCCCGTAGATTTCTGTAGGGGCCTGTAGGGTTGTGTAAGTGCCCGCAGGGGTTGGTAGGAGCTTGTAGGGTGCCATAAGTTTCCAGAGGGTTGTGTAGGGTTCCGTAGGGGCCTGTGGTGTTCCCTAGGGGCCTGTAGAGTCTCGTACAGTTCCGTAGGGTCCTGTAGGTTTCCATAAGCGCCCGCAGAGGTCTGAAGGGGCCCGTACTGTTCCGTAAGGATCCATAGGGCTCCGTAGAGCTTCGTAGGTTCCCTAGAGGCCTGTAGAGTACCGCAGGAGCCAGTAGTGTTCTCTAGGGGCCCGTAAGGTTCCTTCCATAGGGGCTGGCAGTGTTCCGTAGGGGCCTGTAGGGTTGTGTAAGTGCCCGCAGCAGTCTGTAGGAGTCTGTGGGATTTTGTAAGGTTCTGGAGGGTTCTGCAGGGTTCCGTAGGGGCCCGTAGAGTTCTGTAGTGGCTGGTAAAGTTCCGTAGGGCCCTGTGGGGTTCTGTATGGACCTGTAGGGTTCTGTAGGGGCCTGCAGGGTTCTGTAAGTGCCCGCAGGTGTCTGTAGGGTTTTGTAGGGGTCTGTAGGGTTCCGTAGGCGCCTGCAGTGTTCTGTAGGAGCCCATAGGGTTTTAGTGAGGTTCCGTTGTGTTGCTAAGGGTCTTGTAGAGTGCTGTCGGGTCCTGGAGTATTCTGTAGGGTTCCAGAGGGGCTCGTAGGGTTCCGTTGAAATCTGTAGGCTTCCCTAGGGGCCCGTGGAGTCCCATAGATTTCCGTAGGGGCCTGTAGGGTTGTGTAAGTGCCCGCAGGGGTTGGTAGGAGCTTGTAGGGTTCCATAAGTTTCCAGAGGGTTGTGTAGGGTTCCGTAGGGGCCTGTGGTGTTCCCTAGGGGCCTGTAGAGTCTCGTACAGTTCCGTAGGGTCCTGTAGGTTTCCATAAGCGCCCGCAGAGGTCTGAAGGGGCCCGTACTGTTCCGTAAGGATCCATAGGGCTCCGTAGAGCTTCGTAGGTTCCCTAGAGGCCTGTAGAGTACCGCAGGAGCCAGTAGTGTTCTGTAGGGGCCCGTAAGGTTCCTTCCATAGGGGCTGGCAGGGTTCCGTAGGGTCCTGTAGGGTTGTTTAAGTGCCCGCAGGAGTCTGTAGGAATCCGTGGGATTCTGTAAGGTTCTGGAGGGTTCTGCAGGGTTCCGTAGGGGCCCGTAGAGTTCCGTAGTGGCTGGTAAAGTTCCCTAGGGCCCTGTACCGTTCCGTAACTGCCTGCAAGGGTCTTTAGGCTTCCGTAGGGGCTGGTAGGGTTCCATAAAGTTCCGTGGGTTCCTGCAGAGTTCTGCAAGTGCCCGCAAGGGCCTGTAGGGGCGCACAGTGTTTCTGTCAGGTTCCGTAGAGTTCCGTAGGGGCCATAGGTTTCCGTAGCGGCTGGAAGTATTCCGTAGGGGTCTGTAGGGTTCCGTAGGCACCTGCAGTGTTCTGTAGGAGCCCATAGGGTTTTAGTGAGGTTCCGTTGTGTTGCTAAGGGTCTTGTAGAGTGCTGTCGGGTCCTGGAGTATTCTGTAGGGTTCCAGAGGGGCTCGTAGGGTTCCGTTGAAATCTGTAGGCTTCCCTAGGGGCCCGTGGAGTCCTGTAGATTTCCGTAGGGGCCTGTAGGGTTGTGTAAGTGCCCGCAGGGGTTGGTAGGAGCTTGTAGGGTGCCATAAGTTTCCAGAGGGTTGTGTAGGGTTCCGTAGGGGCCTGTGGTGTTCCCTAGGGGCCTGTAGAGTCTCGTACAGTTCCGTAGGGTCCTGTAGGTTTCCATAAGCGCCCGCAGAGGTCTGAAGGGGCCCGTACTGTTCCGTAAGGATCCATAGGGCTCCGTAGAGCTTCGTAGGTTCCCTAGAGGCCTGTAGAGTACCACAGGAGCCAGTAGTGTTCTGTAGGGGCCCGTAAGGTTCCTTCCGTAGGGGCTGGCAGTGTTCCGTAGGGGCCTGTAGGGTTGTGTAAGTGCCTGCAGCAGTCTGTAGGAGTCTGTGGGATTTTGTAAGGTTCTGGAGGGTTCTGCAGGGTTCTGTAGGGGCCCGTAGAGTTCCGTAGTGGCTGGTAAAGTTCCGTAGGGCCCTGTGGGGTTCTGTATGGACCTGTAGGGTTCTGTAGGGGCCTGCAGGGTTCTGTAAGTTCCCGCAGGTGTCTGTAGGGTTTTGTAGGGGTCTGTAGGGTTCCGTAGGCGCCTGCAGTGTTCTGTAGGAGCCCATAGGGTTTTAGTGAGGTTCCGTTGTGTTGCTAAGGGTCTTGTAGAGTGCTGTCGGGTCCTGGAGTATTCTGTAGGGTTCCAGAGGGGCTCGTAGGGTTCCGTTGAAATCTGTAGGCTTCCCTAGGGGCCCGTGGAGTCCCGTAGATTTCCGTAGGGGCCTGTAGGGATGTGTAAGTGCCCGCAGGGGTTGGTAGGAGCTTGTAGGGTGCCATAAGTTTCCAAAGGGTTGTGTAGGGTTCCGTAGGGGCCTGTGGTGTTCCCTAGGGGCCTGTAGAGTCTCGTACGGTTCCGTAGGGGCCTGTAGTGTTCCCTAGGGGCCTGTAGAGTCTCGTACAGTTCCATAGGGTCCTGTAGGTTTCCATAAGCGCCCGCAGAGGTCTGAAGGGGCCCGTACTGTTCCGTAAGGATCCATAGCGTTCCGTAGAGCTTCGTAGGTTCCTTAGAGGCCTGTAGAGTACCGCAGTAGCCAGTAGTGTTCTGTAGGGACCCGTAAGGTTCCTTCCGTAGGGGCTGGCAGTGTTCCGTAGGGGCCTGTAGGGTTGTGTAAGTGCCCGCAGCAGTCTGTAGGAGTCTGTGGGATTCTGTAAGGTTCTGGAGGGTTCTGCAGGGTTCTGTAGGGGCCCGTAGAGTTCCGTAGTGGCTGGTAAAGTTCCGTAGGGCCCTGTGGGGTTCTGTATGGACCTGTAGGGTTCCGTAGGGGCCTGCAGGGTTCTGTAAGTGCCCGCAGGTGTCTGTAGGGTTCCGTAGGGGTCTGTAGGGTTCCGTAGGCACCTGCAGTGTTCTGTAGGAGCCCATAGGGTTTTAGTGAGGTTCTGTTGTGTTGCTAAGGGTCTTGTAGAGTGCTGTCGGGTCCTGGAGTATTCTGTAGGGTTCCAGAGGGGCTCGTAGGGTTCCGTTGAAATCTGTAGGCTTCCCTAGGGGCCCGTGGAGTCCCGTAGATTTCCGTAGGGGCCTGTAGGGTTGTGTAAGTGCCCGCAGGGGTTGGTAGGAGCTTGTAGGGTGCCATAAGTTTCCAGAGGGTTGTGTAGGGTTCCGTAGGGGCCTGTGGTGTTCCCTAGGGGCCTGTAGAGTCTCGTACGGTTCCGTAGGGGCCAGTGGTGTTCCCTAGGGGCCTGTAGAGTCTCGTACGGTTTTGTAGGGGCCTGTAGTGTTCCCTAGGGGCCTCTAGAGTCTCCTACGGTTCCGTAGGGTCCTGTAGGTTTCCATAAGCACCTGCAGAGGTCTGAAGGGGCCCGTACTGTTCTGTAAGGATCCATAGGGTTCCGTAGAGCTTCGTAGGTTCCCTAGAGGCCTGTAGAGTACCGCAGGAGCCAGTAGTGTTCTGTAGGGGCCCGTAGGGTTCCTTCCATAGGGGCTGGCAGTGTTCCGTAGGGTCCTGTAGGGTTGTTTAAGTGCCCGCAGGAGTCTGTAGGAATCCGTGGGATTCTGTAAGGTTCCAGAGGGTTCTGCAGGGTTCCGTAGGGGCCCGTAGCTTTCCGTAGTGGTTGGTAAAGTTCCCTAGGGCCCTGTACCGTTCCGTAACTGCCTGCAAGGTTCTTTAGGCTTTCGTAGGGGCTGGTAGGGTTCCATAAAGTTCCGTGGGTTCCTGCAGAGTACTGCAAGTGCCCGCAAGGGCCTGTAGGGGCCCACAGTGTTTCTGTCAGGTTCCGTAGAGTTCCGTAGGGGCCATAGGTTTCCGTAGCGGCTGGTAGTATTCCGTAGGGGTCTGTAGGGTTCCGTAGGCACCTGCAGTGTTCTGTAGGAGCCCATAGGGTTTTCGTGAGGTTCCGTTGTGTTGCTAAGGGTCTTGTAGAGTGCTGTCGGGTCCTGGAGTATTCTGTAGGGTTCCAGAGGGGCTCGTAGGGTTCCGTTGAAATCTGTAGGCTTCCCTAGGGGCCCGTGGAGTCCCGTAGATTTCCGTAGGGGCCTGTAGGGTTGTGTAAGTGCCCGCAGGGGTTGGTAGGAGCTTGTAGGGTGCCATAAGTTTCCAGAGGGTTGTGTAGGGTTCCGTAGGGGCCTGTGGTGTTCCCTAGGGGCCTGTAGAGTCTCGTACAGTTCCGTAGGGTCCTGTAGGTTTCCATAAGCGCCCGCAGAGGTCTGAAGGGGCCCGTACTGTTCCGTAAGGATCCATAGGGCTCCGTAGAGCTTCGTAGGTTCCCTAGAGGCCTGTAGAGTACCGCAGGAGCCAGTAGTGTTCTCTAGGGGCCCGTAAGGTTCCTTCCGTAGGGGCTGGCAGTGTTCCGTAGGGGCCTGTAGGGTTGTGTAAGTGCCTGCAGCAGTCTGTAGGAGTCTGTGGGATTTTGTAAGGTTCTGGAGGGTTCTGCAGGGTTCTGTAGGGGCCCGTAGAGTTCCGTAGTGGCTGGTAAAGTTCCGTAGGGCCCTGTGGGGTTCTGTATGGACCTGTAGGGTTCTGTAGGGGCCTGCAGGGTTCTGTAAGTGCCCGCAGGTGTCTGTAGGGTTTTGTAGGGGTCTGTAGGGTTCCGTAGGCGCCTGCAGTGTTCTGTAGGAGCCCATAGGGTTTTCGTGAGGTTCCGTTGTGTTTCTAAGGGTCTTGTAGAGTGCTGTCGGGTCCTGGAGTATTCTGTAGGGTTCCAGAGGGGCTCGTAGGGTTCCGTTGAAATCTGTAGGCTTCCCTAGGGGCCCGTGGAGTCCCGTAGATTTCCGTAGGGGCCTGTAGGGTTGTGTAAGTGCCCGCAGGGGTTGGTAGGAGCTTGTAGGGTGCCATAAGTTTCCAGAGGGTTGTGTAGGGTTCCGTAGGGGCCCGTAGCTTTCCGTAGTGGTTGGTAAAGTTCCCTAGGGCCCTGTACCGTTCCGTAACTGCCTGCAAGGTTCTTTAGGCTTTCGTAGGGGCTGGTAGGGTTCCATAAAGTTCCGTGGGTTCCTGCAGAGTACTGCAAGTGCCCGCAAGGGCCTGTAGGGGCCCACAGTGTTTCTGTCAGGTTCCGTAGAGTTCCGTAGGGGCCATAGGTTTCCGTAGCAGCTGGTAGTATTCCGTAGGGGTCTGTAGGGTTCCGTAGGCACCTGCAGTGTTCTGTAGGAGCCCATAGGGTTTTAGTGAGGTTCCGTTGTGTTGCTAAGGGTCTTGTAGAGTGCTGTCGGGTCCTGGAGTATTCTGTAGGGTTCCAGAGGGGCTCGTAGGGTTCCGTTGAAATCTGTAGGCTTCCCTAGGGGCCCGTGGAGTCCCGTAGATTTCCGTAGGGGCCTGTAGGGTTGTGTAAGTGCCCGCAGGGGTTGGTAGGAGCTTGTAGGGTGCCATAAGTTTCCAGAGGGTTGTGTAGGGTTCCGTAGGGGCCTGTGGCGTTCCCTAGGGGCCTGTAGAGTCTCGTACGGTTCTGTAGGGGCCTGTGGTGTTCCCTAGGGGCCTGTAGAGTCTCGTACAGTTCCGTAGGGTCCTGTAGGTTTCCATAAGCGCCCGCAGAGGTCTGAAGGGGCCCGTACTGTTCCGTAAGGATCCATAGCGTTCCGTAGAGCTTCGTAGGTTCCTTAGAGGCCTGTAGAGTACCGCAGTAGCCAGTAGTGTTCTGTAGGGACCCGTAAGGTTCCTTCCGTAGGGGCTGGCAGTGTTCCGTAGGGGCCTGTAGGGTTGTGTAAGTGCCCGCAGCAGTCTGTAGGAGTCTGTGGGATTCTGTAAGGTTCTGGAGGGTTCTGCAGGGTTCTGTAGGGGCCCGTAGAGTTCCGTAGTGGCTGGTAAAGTTCCGTAGGGCCCTGTGGGGTTCTGTATGGACCTGTAGGGTTCCGTAGGGGCCTGCAGGGTTCTGTAAGTGCCCGCAGGTGTCTGTAGGGTTCCGTAGGGGTCTGTAGGGTTCCGTAGGCACCTGCAGTGTTCTGTAGGAGCCCATAGGGTTTTAGTGAGGTTCTGTTGTGTTGCTAAGGGTCTTGTAGAGTGCTGTCGGGTCCTGGAGTATTCTGTAGGGTTCCAGAGGGGCTCGTAGGGTTCCGTTGAAATCTGTAGGCTTCCCTAGGGGCCCGTGGAGTCCCGTAGATTTCCGTAGGGGCCTGTAGGGTTGTGTAAGTGCCCGCAGGGGTTGGTAGGAGCTTGTAGGGTGCCATAAGTTTCCAGAGGGTTGTGTAGGGTTCTGTAGGGGCCTGTGGTGTTCCCTAGGGGCCTGTAGAGTCTCGTACGGTTCCGTAGGGGCCAGTGGTGTTCCCTAGGGGTCTGTAGAGTCTCGTACGGTTTTGTAGGGGCCTGTAGTGTTCCCTAGGGGCCTCTAGAGTCTCCTACGGTTCCGTAGGGTCCTGTAGGTTTCCATAAGCACCTGCAGAGGTCTGAAGGGGCCCGTACTGTTCTGTAAGGATCCATAGGGTTCCGTAGAGCTTCGTAGGTTCCCTAGAGGCCTGTAGAGTACCGCAGGAGCCAGTAGTGTTCTGTAGGGGCCCGTAGGGTTCCTTCCATAGGGGCTGGCAGGGTTCCGTAGGGTCCTGTAGGGTTGTTTAAGTGCCCGCAGGAGTCTGTAGGAATCCGTGGGATTCTGTAAGGTTCCAGAGGGTTCTGCAGGGTTCCGTAGGGGCCCGTAGCTTTCCGTAGTGGTTGGTAAAGTTCCCTAGGGCCCTGTACCGTTCCGTAACTGCCTGCAAGGTTCTTTAGGCTTTCGTAGGGGCTGGTAGGGTTCCATAAAGTTCCGTGGGTTCCTGCAGAGTACTGCAAGTGCCCGCAAGGGCCTGTAGGGGCCCACAGTGTTTCTGTCAGGTTCCGTAGAGTTCCGTAGGGGCCATAGGTTTCCGTAGCGGCTGGTAGTATTCCGTAGGGGTCTGTAGGGTTCCGTAGGCACCTGCAGTGTTCTGTAGGAGCCCATAGGGTTTTCGTGAGGTTCCGTTGTGTTGCTAAGGGTCTTGTAGAGTGCTGTCGGGTCCTGGAGTATTCTGTAGGGTTCCAGAGGGGCTCGTAGGGTTCCGTTGAAATCTGTAGGCTTCCCTAGGGGCCCGTGGAGTCCCGTAGATTTCCGTAGGGGCCTGTAGGGTTGTGTAAGTGCCCGCAGGGGTTGGTAGGAGCTTGTAGGGTGCCATAAGTTTCCAGAGGGTTGTGTAGGGTTCCGTAGGGGCCTGTGGCGTTCCCTAGGGGCCTGTAGAGTCTCGTACGGTTCTGTAGGGGCCTGTGGTGTTCCCTAGGGGCCTGTAGAGTCTCGTACAGTTCAGTAGGGTCCTGTAGGTTTCCATAAGCGCCCGCAGAGGTCTGAAGGGGCCCGTACTGTTCCGTAAGGATCCATAGCGTTCCGTAGAGCTTCGTAGGTTCCTTAGAGGCCTGTAGAGTACCGCAGTAGCCAGTAGTGTTCTGTAGGGACCCGTAAGGTTCCTTCTGTAGGGGCTGGCAGTGTTCCGTAGGGGCCTGTAGGGTTGTGTAAGTGCCCGCAGCAGTCTGTAGGAGTCTGTGGGATTCTGTAAGGTTCTGGAGGGTTCTGCAGGGTTCTGTAGGGGCCCGTAGAGTTCCGTAGTGGCTGGTAAAGTTCCGTAGGGCCCTGTGGGGTTCTGTATGGACCTGTAGGGTTCCGTAGGGGCCTGCAGGGTTCTGTAAGTGCCCGCAGGTGTCTGTAGGGTTCCGTAGGGGTCTGTAGGGTTCCGTAGGCACCTGCAGTGTTCTGTAGGAGCCCATAGGGTTTTAGTGAGGTTCTGTTGTGTTGCTAAGGGTCTTGTAGAGTGCTGTCGGGTCCTGGAGTATTCTGTAGGGTTCCAGAGGGGCTCGTAGGGTTCCGTTGAAATCTGTAGGCTTCCCTAGGGGCCCGTGGAGTCCCGTAGATTTCCGTAGGGGCCTGTAGGGTTGTGTAAGTGCCCGCAGGGGTTGGTAGGAGCTTGTAGGGTGCCATAAGTTTCCAGAGGGTTGTGTAGGGTTCCGTAGGGGCCTGTGGTGTTCCCTAGGGGCCTGTAGAGTCTCGTACGGTTCCGTAGGGGCCAGTGGTGTTCCCTAGGGGTCTGTAGAGTCTCGTACGGTTTTGTAGGGGCCTGTAGTGTTCCCTAGGGGCCTCTAGAGTCTCCTACGGTTCCGTAGGGTCCTGTAGGTTTCCATAAGCACCTGCAGAGGTCTGAAGGGGCCCGTACTGTTCTGTAAGGATCCATAGGGTTCCGTAGAGCTTCGTAGGTTCCCTAGAGGCCTGTAGAGTACCGCAGGAGCCAGTAGTGTTCTGTAGGGGCCCGTAGGGTTCCTTCCATAGGGGCTGGCAGGGTTCCGTAGGGTCCTGTAGGGTTGTTTAAGTGCCCGCAGGAGTCTGTAGGAATCCGTGGGATTCTGTAAGGTTCCAGAGGGTTCTGCAGGGTTCCGTAGGGGCCCGTAGCTTTCCGTAGTGGTTGGTAAAGTTCCCTAGGGCCCTGTACCGTTCCGTAACTGCCTGCAAGGTTCTTTAGGCTTTCGTAGGGGCTGGTAGGGTTCCATAAAGTTCCGTGGGTTCCTGCAGAGTACTGCAAGTGCCCGCAAGGGCCTGTAGGGGCCCACAGTGTTTCTGTCAGGTTCCGTAGAGTTCCGTAGGGGCCATAGGTTTCCGTAGCGGCTGGTAGTATTCCGTAGGGGTCTGTAGGGTTCCGTAGGCACCTGCAGTGTTCTGTAGGAGCCCATAGGGTTTTAGTGAGGTTCCGTTGTGTTGCTAAGGGTCTTGTAGAGTGCTGTCGGGTCCTGGAGTATTCTGTAGGGTTCCAGAGGGGCTCGTAGGGTTCCGTTGAAATCTGTAGGCTTCCCTAGGGGCCCGTGGAGTCCCGTAGATTTCCGTAGGGGCCTGTAGGGTTGTGTAAGTGCCCGCAGGGGTTGGTAGGAGCTTGTAGGGTGCCATAAGTTTCCAGAGGGTTGTGTAGGGTTCCGTAGGGGCCTGTGGCGTTCCCTAGGGGCCTGTAGAGTCTCGTACGGTTCCGTAGGGGCCTGTGGTGTTCCCTAGGGGCCTGTAGAGTCTCGTACAGTTCCGTAGGGTCCTGTAGGTTTCCATAAGCGCCCGCAGAGGTCTGAAGGGGCCCGTACTGTTCCGTAAGGATCCATAGCGTTCCGCAGAGCTTCGTAGGTTCCTTAGAGGCCTGTAGAGTACCGCAGTAGCCAGTAGTGTTCTGTAGGGACCCGTAAGGTTCCTTCCGTAGGGGCTGGCAGTGTTCCGTAGGGGCCTGTAGGGTTGTGTAAGTGCCCGCAGCAGTCTGTAGGAGTCTGTGGGATTCTGTAAGGTTCTGGAGGGTTCTGCAGGGTTCTGTAGGGGCCCGTAGAGTTCCGTAGTGGCTGGTAAAGTTCCGTAGGGCCCTGTGGGGTTCTGTATGGACCTGTAGGGTTCCGTAGGGGCCTGCAGGGTTCTGTAAGTGCCCGCAGGTGTCTGTAGGGTTCCGTAGGGGTCTGTAGGGTTCCGTAGGCACCTGCAGTGTTCTGTAGGAGCCCATAGGGTTTTAGTGAGGTTCTGTTGTGTTGCTAAGGGTCTTGTAGAGTGCTGTCGGGTCCTGGAGTATTCTGTAGGGTTCCAGAGGGGCTCGTAGGGTTCCGTTGAAATCTGTAGGCTTCCCTAGGGGCCCGTGGAGTCCCGTAGATTTCCGTAGGGGCCTGTAGGGTTGTGTAAGTGCCCGCAGGGGTTGGTAGGAGCTTGTAGGGTGCCATAAGTTTCCAGAGGGTTGTGTAGGGTTCCGTAGGGGCCTGTGGTGTTCCCTAGGGGCCTGTAGAGTCTCGTACGGTTCCGTAGGGGCCAGTGGTGTTCCCTAGGGGCCTGTAGAGTCTCGTACGGTTTTGTAGGGGCCTGTAGTGTTCCCTAGGGGCCTCTAGAGTCTCCTACGGTTCCGTAGGGTCCTGTAGGTTTCCATAAGCACCTGCAGAGGTCTGAAGGGGCCCGTACTGTTCTGTAAGGATCCATAGGGTTCCGTAGAGCTTCGTAGGTTCCCTAGAGGCCTGTAGAGTACCGCAGGAGCCAGTAGTGTTCTGTAGGGGCCCGTAGGGTTCCTTCCATAGGGGCTGGCAGGGTTCCGTAGGGTCCTGTAGGGTTGTTTAAGTGCCCGCAGGAGTCTGTAGGAATCCGTGGGATTCTGTAAGGTTCCAGAGGGTTCTGCAGGGTTCCGTAGGGGCCCGTAGCTTTCCGTAGTGGTTGGTAAAGTTCCCTAGGGCCCTGTACCGTTCCGTAACTGCCTGCAAGGTTCTTTAGGCTTTCGTAGGGGCTGGTAGGGTTCCATAAAGTTCCGTGGGTTCCTGCAGAGTACTGCAAGTGCCCGCAAGGGCCTGTAGGGGCCCACAGTGTTTCTGTCAGGTTCCGTAGAGTTCCGTAGGGGCCATAGGTTTCCGTAGCGGCTGGTAGTATTCCGTAGGGGTCTGTAGGGTTCCGTAGGCACCTGCAGTGTTCTGTAGGAGCCCATAGGGTTTTCGTGAGGTTCCGTTGTGTTGCTAAGGGTCTTGTAGAGTGCTGTCGGGTCCTGGAGTATTCTGTAGGGTTCCAGAGGGGCTCGTAGGGTTCCGTTGAAATCTGTAGGCTTCCCTAGGGGCCCGTGGAGTCCCGTAGATTTCCGTAGGGGCCTGTAGGGTTGTGTAAGTGCCCGCAGGGGTTGGTAGGAGCTTGTAGGGTGCCATAAGTTTCCAGAGGGTTGTGTAGGGTTCCGTAGGGGCCTGTGGCGTTCCCTAGGGGCCTGTAGAGTCTCGTACGGTTCCGTAGGGGCCTGTGGTGTTCCCTAGGGGCCTCTAGAGTCTCGTACAGTTCCGTAGGGTCCTGTAGGTTTCCATAAGCGCCCGCAGAGGTCTGAAGGGGCCCGTACTGTTCCGTAAGGATCCATAGCGTTCCGTAGAGCTTCGTAGGTTCCTTAGAGGCCTGTAGAGTACCGCAGTAGCCAGTAGTGTTCTGTAGGGACCCGTAAGGTTCCTTCCGTAGGGGCTGGCAGTGTTCCGTAGGGGCCTGTAGGGTTGTGTAAGTGCCCGCAGCAGTCTGTAGGAGTCTGTGGGATTCTGTAAGGTTCTGGAGGGTTCTGCAGGGTTCTGTAGGGGCCCGTAGAGTTCCGTAGTGGCTGGTAAAGTTCCGTAGGGCCCTGTGGGGTTCTGTATGGACCTGTAGGGTTCCGTAGGGGCCTGCAGGGTTCTGTAAGTGCCCGCAGGTGTCTGTAGGGTTCCGTAGGGGTCTGTAGGGTTCCGTAGGCACCTGCAGTGTTCTGTAGGAGCCCATAGGGTTTTAGTGAGGTTCTGTTGTGTTGCTAAGGGTCTTGTAGAGTGCTGTCGGGTCCTGGAGTATTCTGTAGGGTTCCAGAGGGGCTCGTAGGGTTCCGTTGAAATCTGTAGGCTTCCCTAGGGGCCCGTGGAGTCCCGTAGATTTCCGTAGGGGCCTGTAGGGTTGTGTAAGTGCCCGCAGGGGTTGGTAGGAGCTTGTAGGGTGCCATAAGTTTCCAGAGGGTTGTGTAGGGTTCCGTAGGGGCCTGTGGTGTTCCCTAGGGGCCTGTAGAGTCTCGTACGGTTCCGTAGGGGCCAGTGGTGTTCCCTAGGGGCCTGTAGAGTCTCGTACGGTTTTGTAGGGGCCTGTAGTGTTCCCTAGGGGCCTCTAGAGTCTCCTACGGTTCCGTAGGGTCCTGTAGGTTTCCATAAGCACCTGCAGAGGTCTGAAGGGGCCCGTACTGTTCTGTAAGGATCCATAGGGTTCCGTAGAGCTTCGTAGGTTCCCTAGAGGCCTGTAGAGTACCGCAGGAGCCAGTAGTGTTCTGTAGGGGCCCGTAGGGTTCCTTCCATAGGGGCTGGCAGGGTTCCGTAGGGTCCTGTAGGGTTGTTTAAGTGCCCGCAGGAGTCTGTAGGAGTCTGTGGGATTCTGTAAGGTTCCAGAGGGTTCTGCAGGGTTCCGTAGGGGCCCGTAGCTTTCCGTAGTGGTTGGTAAAGTTCCCTAGGGCCCTGTACCGTTCCGTAACTGCCTGCAAGGTTCTTTAGGCTTTCGTAGGGGCTGGTAGGGTTCCATAAAGTTCCATGGGTTCCTGCAGAGTACTGCAAGTGCCCGCAAGGGCCTGTAGGGGCGCACAGTGTTTCTGTCAGGTTCCGTAGAGTTCCGTAGGGGCCATAGGTTTCCGTAGCGGCTGGTAGTATTCCGTAGGGGTCTGTAGGGTTCCGTAGGCACCTGCAGTGTTCTGTAGGAGCCCATAGGGTTTTAGTGAGGTTCCGTTGTGTTGCTAAGGGTCTTGTAGAGTGCTGTTGGGTCCTGGAGTATTCTGTAGGGTTCCAGAGGGGCTCGTAGGGTTCCGTTGAAATCTGTAGGCTTCCCTAGGGGCCCGTGGAGTCCCGTAGATTTCCGTAGGGGCCTGTAGGGTTGTGTAAGTGCCCGCAGGGGTTGGTAGGAGCTTGTAGGGTGCCATAAGTTTCCAGAGGGTTGTGTAGGGTTCCGTAGGGGCCTGTGGTGTTCCCTAGGGGCCTGTGGTGTTCCCTAGGGGCCTGTAGAGTCTCATACCGTTCCGTAGGGGCCTGTGGTGTTCCCTAGGGGCCTGTAGAGTCTCGTACGGTTCCGTAGGGGCCTGTAGTGTTCCCTAGGGGCCTCTAGAGTCTCGTACAGTTCCATAGGGTCCTGTAGGTTTCCATAAGCGCCCACAGAGGTCTGAAGGGGCCCGTACTGTTCCGTAAGGATCCATAGGGCTCCGTAGAGCTTCGTAGGTTCCCTAGAAGCCTGTAGAGTACCGCAGGAGCCAGTAGTGTTCTGTAGGGGCCCGTAGGGTTCCTTCCGTAGGGGCTGGCAGTGTTCCGTAGGGTCCTCTAGGGTTGAGTAAGTGCCCGCAGGAGTCTGTAGGAATCCGTGGGATTCTGTAAGGTTCTGGAGGGTTCTGCAGGGTTCCGTAGGGGCCCGTAGAGTTCCGTAGTGGCTGGTAAAGTTCCCTAGGGCCCTGTACCGTTCCGTAACTGCCTGCAAGGGTCTTTAGGCTTCCGTAGGGGCTGGTAGGGTTCCATAAAGTTCCGTGGGTTCCTGCAGAGTTCTGCAAGTGCCCGCAAGGGCCTGTAGGGGATCACAGTGTTTCTGTCAGGTTCCGTAGAGTTCCGTAGGGGCCATAGGTTTCCGTAGCGGCTGGTAGTATTCTGTAGGGGTCTGTAGGGTTCCGTAGGCACCTGCAGTGTTCTGTAGGAGCCCATAGGGTTTTCGTGAGGTTCCGTTGTGTTGCTAAGGGTCTTGTAGAGTGCTGTCGGGTCCTGGAGTATTCTGTAGGGTTCCAGAGGGGCTCGTAGGGTTCCGTTGAAATCTGTAGGCTTCCCTAGGGGCCCGTGGAGTCCCGTAGATTTCCGTAGGGGCCTGTAGGGTTGTGTAAGTGCCCGCAGGGGTTGGTAGGAGCTTGTAGGGTGCCATAAGTTTCCAGAGGGTTGTGTAGGGTTCCGTAGGGGCCTGTGGTGTTCCCTAGGGGCCTCTAGAGTCTCGTACAGTTCCGTAGGGTCCTGTAGGTTTCCATAAGCGCCCGCAGAGGTCTGAAGGGGCCCGTACTGTTCCGTAAGGATCCACAGGCCTCCGTAGAGCTTCGTAGGTTCCCTAGAGGGCTGTAGAGTACCGCAGTAGCCAGTAGTGTTCTGTAGGGGCCCGTAAGGTTCCTTCCGTAGGGGCTGGCAGTGTTCCGTAGGGTCCTCTAGGGTTGTGTAAGGGCCCGCAGCAGTCTGTAGGAGTCTGTGGGATTCTGTAAGGTTCTGGAGGGTTCTGCAGGGTTCTGTAGGGGCCCATAGAGTTCCGTAGTAGCTGGTAAAGTTCCGTAGGGCCCTGTGGGGTTCTGTATGGACCTGTAGGGTTCCGTAGGGGCCTGCATGGTTCTGTAATTGCCCGCAGGTGTCTGTAGGGTTCCGTAGGGGTCTGTAGGGTTCCGTAGGCACCTGCAGTGTTCTGTAGGAGCCCATAGGGTTTTAGTGAGGTTCCGTTGTGTTGCTAAGGGTCTTGTAGAGTGCTGTCGGGTCCTGGAGTATTCTGTAGGGTTCCAGAGGGGCTCGTAGGGTTCCGTTGAAGTCTGTAGGCTTCCCTAGGGGCCCGTGGAGTCCCGTAGATTTCCGTAGGGGCCTGTAGGGTTGTGTAAGTGCCCGCAGGGGTTGGTAGGAGCTTGTAGGGTGCCATAAGTTTCCAGAGGGTTGTGTAGGGTTCCGTAGGGGCCTGTGGTGTTCCCTAGGGGCCTCTAGAGTCTCGTACAGTTCCGTAGGGTCCTGTAGGTTTCCATAAGCGCCCGCAGAGGTCTGAAGGGGCCCGTACTGTTCCGTAAGGATCCATAGGGCTCCGTAGAGCTTCGTAGGTTCCCTAGAGGCCTGTAGAGGACCGCAGGAGCCAGTAGTGTTCTGTAGGGGCCCGTAGGGTTCCTTCCGTAGGGGCTGGCAGTGTTCCGTAGGGTCCTCTAGGGTTGAGTAAGTGCCCGCAGGAGTCTGTAGGAATCCGTGGGATTCTGTAAGGTTCTGGAGGGTTCTGCAGGGTTCCGTAGGGGCCCGTAGAGTTCCGTAGTGGCTGGTAAAGTTCCCTAGGGCCCAGTACCGTTCCGTAACTCCTGCAAGGGTCTTTAGGCTTCCGTAGGGGCTGGTAGGGTTCCATAAAGTTCCGTGGGTTCCTGCAGAGTTCTGCAAGTGCCCGCAAGGGCCTGTAGGGGCCCACAGTGTTTCTGTCAGGTTCCGTAGAGTTCCGTAGGGGCCATAGGTTTCCGTAGCGGCTGGTAGTATTCCGTAGGGGTCTGTAGGGTTCCGTAGGCACCTGCAGTGTTCTGTAGGAGCCCATAGGGTTTTAGTGAGGTTCTGTTGTGTTGCTAAGGGTCTTGTAGAGTGCTGTCGGGTCCTGGAGTATTCTGTAGGGTTCCAGAGGGGCTCGTAGGGTTCCGTTGAAATCTGTAGGCTTCCCTAGGGGCCCGTGGAGTCCCGTAGATTTCCGTAGGGGCCTGTAGGGTTGTGTAAGTGCCCGCAGGGGTTGGTAGGAGCTTGTAGGGTGCCATAAGTTTCCAGAGGGTTGTGTAGGGTTCCGTAGGGGCCTGTGGCGTTCCCTAGGGGCCTGTAGAGTCTCGTACGGTTCTGTAGGGGCCTGTGGTGTTCCCTAGGGGCCTGTAGAGTCTCGTACAGTTCCGTAGGGTCCTGTAGGTTTCCATAAGCGCCCGCAGAGGTCTGAAGGGGCCCGTACTGTTCCGTAAGGATCCATAGCGTTCCGTAGAGCTTCGTAGGTTCCTTAGAGGCCTGTAGAGTACCGCAGTAGCCAGTAGTGTTCTGTAGGGACCCGTAAGGTTCCTTCCGTAGGGGCTGGCAGTGTTCCGTAGGGGCCTGTAGGGTTGTGTAAGTGCCCGCAGCAGTCTGTAGGAGTCTGTGGGATTCTGTAAGGTTCTGGAGGGTTCTGCAGGGTTCTGTAGGGGCCCGTAGAGTTCCGTAGTGGCTGGTAAAGTTCCGTAGGGCCCTGTGGGGTTCTGTATGGACCTGTAGGGTTCCGTAGGGGCCTGCAGGGTTCTGTAAGTGCCCGCAGGTGTCTGTAGGGTTCCGTAGGGGTCTGTAGGGTTCCGTAGGCACCTGCAGTGTTCTGTAGGAGCCCATAGGGTTTTAGTGAGGTTCTGTTGTGTTGCTAAGGGTCTTGTAGAGTGCTGTCGGGTCCTGGAGTATTCTGTAGGGTTCCAGAGGGGCTCGTAGGGTTCCGTTGAAATCTGTAGGCTTCCCTAGGGGCCCGTGGAGTCCCGTAGATTTCCGTAGGGGCCTGTAGGGTTGTGTAAGTGCCCGCAGGGGTTGGTAGGAGCTTGTAGGGTGCCATAAGTTTCCAGAGGGTTGTGTAGGGTTCCGTAGGGGCCTGTGGTGTTCCCTAGGGGCCTGTAGAGTCTCGTACGGTTCTGTAGGGGCCAGTGGTGTTCCCTAGGGGCCTGTAGAGTCTCGTACGGTTTTGTAGGGGCCTGTAGTGTTCCCTAGGGGCCTCTAGAGTCTCCTACGGTTCCGTAGGGTCCTGTAGGTTTCCATAAGCACCTGCAGAGGTCTGAAGGGGCCCGTACTGTTCTGTAAGGATCCATAGGGTTCCGTAGAGCTTCGTAGGTTCCCTAGAGGCCTGTAGAGTACCGCAGGAGCCAGTAGTGTTCTGTAGGGGCCCGTAGGGTTCCTTCCATAGGGGCTGGCAGGGTTCCGTAGGGTCCTGTAGGGTTGTTTAAGTGCCCGCAGGAGTCTGTAGGAATCCGTGGGATTCTGTAAGGTTCTGGAGGGTTCTGCAGGGTTCCGTAGGGGCCCGTAGCTTTCCGTAGTGGTTGGTAAAGTTCCCTAGGGCCCTGTACCGTTCCGTAACTGCCTGCAAGGTTCTTTAGGCTTTCGTAGGGGCTGGTAGGGTTCCATAAAGTTCCGTGGGTTCCTGCAGAGTACTGCAAGTGCCCGCAAGGGCCTGTAGGGGCCCACAGTGTTTCTGTCAGGTTCCGTAGAGTTCCGTAGGGGCCATAGGTTTCCGTAGCGGCTGGTAGTATTCCGTAGGGGTCTGTAGGGTTCCGTAGGCACCTGCAGTGTTCTGTAGGAGCCCATAGGGTTTTCGTGAGGTTCCGTTGTGTTGCTAAGGGTCTTGTAGAGTGCTGTCGGGTCCTGGAGTATTCTGTAGGGTTCCAGAGGGGCTCGTAGGGTTCCGTTGAAATCTGTAGGCTTCCCTAGGGGCCCGTGGAGTCCCGTAGATTTCCGTAGGGGCCTGTAGGGTTGTGTAAGTGCCCGCAGGGGTTGGTAGGAGCTTGTAGGGTGCCATAAGTTTCCAGAGGGTTGTGTAGGGTTCCGTAGGGGCCTGTGGCGTTCCCTAGGGGCCTGTAGAGTCTCGTACGGTTCTGTAGGGGCCTGTGGTGTTCCCTAGGGGCCTGTAGAGTCTCGTACAGTTCCGTAGGGTCCTGTAGGTTTCCATAAGCGCCCGCAGAGGTCTGAAGGGGCCCGTACTGTTCCGTAAGGATCCATAGCGTTCCGTAGAGCTTCGTAGGTTCCTTAGAGGCCTGTAGAGTACCGCAGGAGCCAGTAGTGTTCTGTAGGGACCCGTAAGGTTCCTTCCGTAGGGGCTGGCAGTGTTCCGTAGGGGCCTGTAGGGTTGTGTAAGTGCCCGCAGCAGTCTGTAGGAGTCTGTGGGATTCTGTAAGGTTCTGGAGGGTTCTGCAGGGTTCTGTAGGGGCCCGTAGAGTTCCGTAGTGGCTGGTAAAGTTCCGTAGGGCCCTGTGGGGTTCTGTATGGACCTGTAGGGTTCCGTAGGGGCCTGCAGGGTTCTGTAAGTGCCCGCAGGTGTCTGTAGGGTTCCGTAGGGGTCTGTAGGGTTCCGTAGGCACCTGCAGTGTTCTGTAGGAGCCCATAGGGTTTTAGTGAGGTTCTGTTGTGTTGCTAAGGGTCTTGTCGAGTGCTGTCGGGTCCTGGAGTATTCTGTAGGGTTCCAGAGGGGCTCGTAGGGTTCCGTTGAAATCTGTAGGCTTCCCTAGGGGCCCGTGGAGTCCCGTAGATTTCCGTAGGGGCCTGTAGGGTTGTGTAAGTGCCCGCAGGGGTTGGTAGGAGCTTGTAGGGTGCCATAAGTTTCCAGAGGGTTGTGTAGGGTTCCGTAGGGGCCTGTGGTGTTCCCTAGGGGCCTGTAGAGTCTCCTACAGTTCCGTAGGGTCCTGTAGGTTTCCATAAGCGCCCGCAGAGGTCTGAAGGGGCCCGTACTGTTCCGTAAGGATCCACAGGCCTCCGTAGAGCTTCGTAGGTTCCCTAGAGGGCTGTAGACTACTGCAGGAGCAGTAGTGTTCTGTAGGGGCCCGTAGGGTTCCTTCCGTAGGGGCTGGCAGTGTTCCGTAGGGGCCTGTAGGGTTGTGTAAGTGCCCGCAGCAGTCTGTAGGGGTCTGTGGGATTTTGTAAGGTTCTGGAGGGTTCTGCAGGGTTCTGTAGAGGCCCGTAGAGCTCCGTAGTGGCTGGTAAAGTTCCGTAGGGCCCTGTGGGGTTCTGTATGGACCTGTAGGGTTCTGTAGGGGCCTGCAGGCTTCTGTAAGTGCCCGCAGGTGTCTGTAGGGTTCCATAGGGGTCTGTAGGGTTCCGTAGGCGCCTGCAGTGTTCTGTAGGAGCCCATAGGGTTTTAGTGAGGTTCCGTTGTGTTGCTAAGGGTCTTGTAGAGTGCTGTCGGGTCCTGGAGTATTCTGTAGGGTTCCAGAGGGGCTCGTAGGGTTCCGTTGAAATCTGTAGGCTTCCCTAGGGGCCCGTGGAGTCCCGTAGATTTCCGTAGGGGCCTGTAGGGTTGTGTAAGTGCCCGCAGGGGTTGGTAAGAGCTTGTAGGGTGCCATAAGTTTCCAGAGGGTTGTGTAGGGTTCCGTAGGGGCCTGTGGTGTTCCCTAGGGGCCTGTGGTGTTCCCTAGGGGCCTGTAGAGTCTCATACCGTTCCGTAGGGGCCTGTGGTGTTCCCTAGGGGCCTGTAGAGTCTCGTACGGTTCCGTAGGGGCCTGTAGTGTTCCCTAGGGGCCTCTAGAGTCTCGTACAGTTCCATAGGGTCCTGTAGGTTTCCATAAGCGCCCACAGAGGTCTGAAGGGGCCCGTACTGTTCCGTAAGGATCCATAGGGCTCCGTAGAGCTTCGTAGGTTCCCTAGAAGCCTGTAGAGTACCGCAGGAGCCAGTAGTGTTCTGTAGGGGCCCGTAGGGTTCCTTCCGTAGGGGCTGGCAGTGTTCCGTAGGGTCCTCTAGGGTTGAGTAAGTGCCCGCAGGAGTCTGTAGGAATCCGTGGGATTCTGTAAGGTTCCAGAGGGTTCTGCAGGGTTCCGTAGGGGCCCGTAGAGTTCCGTAGTGGCTGGTAAAGTTCCCTAGGGCCCTGTACCGTTCCGTAACTGCCTGCAAGGGTCTTTAGGCTTCCGTAGGGGCTGGTAGGGTTCCATAAAGTTCCGTGGGTTCCTGCAGAGTTCTGCAAGTGCCCGCAAGGGCCTGTAGGGGATCACAGTGTTTCTGTCAGGTTCCGTAGAGTTCCGTAGGGGCCATAGGTTTCCGTAGCGGCTGGTAGTATTCTGTAGGGGTCTGTAGGGTTCCGTAGGCACCTGCAGTGTTCTGTAGGAGCCCATAGGGTTTTCGTGAGGTTCCGTTGTGTTGCTAAGGGTCTTGTAGAGTGCTGTCGGGTCCTGGAGTATTCTGTAGGGTTCCAGAGGGGCTCGTAGGGTTCCGTTGAAATCTGTAGGCTTCCCTAGGGGCCCGTGGAGTCCCGTAGATTTCCGTAGGGGCCTGTAGGGTTGTGTAAGTGCCCGCAGGGGTTGGTAGGAGCTTGTAGGGTGCCATAAGTTTCCAGAGGGTTGTGTAGGGTTCCGTAGGGGCCTGTGGTGTTCCCTAGGGGCCTCTAGAGTCTCGTACAGTTCCGTAGGGTCCTGTAGGTTTCCATAAGCGCCCGCAGAGGTCTGAAGGGGCCCGTACTGTTCCGTAAGGATCCACAGGCCTCCGTAGAGCTTCGTAGGTTCCCTAGAGGGCTGTAGAGTACCGCAGTAGCCAGTAGTGTTCTGTAGGGGCCCGTAGGGTTCCTTCCGTAGGGGCTGGCAGTGTTCCGTAGGGTCCTCTAGGGTTGTGTAAGGGCCCGCAGCAGTCTGTAGGAGTCTGTGGGATTCTGTAAGGTTCTGGAGGGTTCTGCAGGGTTCTGTAGGGGCCCGTAGAGTTCCGTAGTGGCTGGTAAAGTTCCGTAGGGCCCTGTGGGGTTCTGTATGGACCTGTAGGGTTCCGTAGGGGCCTGCAGGGTTCTGTAAGTGCCCGCAGGTGTCTGTAGGGTTCCGTAGGGGTCTGTAGGGTTCCGTAGGCACCTGCAGTGTTCTGTAGGAGCCCATAGGGTTTTAGTGAGGTTCTGTTGTGTTGCTAAGGGTCTTGTCGAGTGCTGTCGGGTCCTGGAGTATTCTGTAGGGTTCCAGAGGGGCTCGTAGGGTTCCGTTGAAATCTGTAGGCTTCCCTAGGGGCCCGTGGAGTCCCGTAGATTTCCGTAGGGGCCTGTAGGGTTGTGTAAGTGCCCGCAGGGGTTGGTAGGAGCTTGTAGGGTGCCATAAGTTTCCAGAGGGTTGTGTAGGGTTCCGTAGGGGCCTGTGGTGTTCCCTAGGGGCCTGTAGAGTCTCCTACAGTTCCGTAGGGTCCTGTAGGTTTCCATAAGCGCCCGCAGAGGTCTGAAGGGGCCCGTACTGTTCCGTAAGGATCCACAGGCCTCCGTAGAGCTTCGTAGGTTCCCTAGAGGGCTGTAGACTACTGCAGGAGCAGTAGTGTTCTGTAGGGGCCCGTAGGGTTCCTTCCGTAGGGGCTGGCAGTGTTCCGTAGGGGCCTGTAGGGTTGTGTAAGTGCCCGCAGCAGTCTGTAGGGGTCTGTGGGATTTTGTAAGGTTCTGGAGGGTTCTGCAGGGTTCTGTAGAGGCCCGTAGAGCTCCGTAGTGGCTGGTAAAGTTCCGTAGGGCCCTGTGGGGTTCTGTATGGACCTGTAGGGTTCTGTAGGGGCCTGCAGGCTTCTGTAAGTGCCCGCAGGTGTCTGTAGGGTTCCATAGGGGTCTGTAGGGTTCCGTAGGCGCCTGCAGTGTTCTGTAGGAGCCCATAGGGTTTTAGTGAGGTTCCGTTGTGTTGCTAAGGGTCTTGTAGAGTGCTGTCGGGTCCTGGAGTATTCTGTAGGGTTCCAGAGGGGCTCGTAGGGTTCCGTTGCAATCTGTAGGCTTCCCTAGGGGCCCGTGGAGTCCCGTAGATTTCCGTAGGGGCCTGTAGGGTTGTGTAAGTGCCCGCAGGGGTTGGTAAGAGCTTGTAGGGTGCCATAAGTTTCCAGAGGGTTGTGTAGGGTTCCGTAGGGGCCTGTGGTGTTCCCTAGGGGCCTGTGGTGTTCCCTAGGGGCCTGTAGAGTCTCATACCGTTCCGTAGGGGCCTGTGGTGTTCCCTAGGGGCCTGTAGAGTCTCGTACGGTTCCGTAGGGGCCTGTAGTGTTCCCTAGGGGCCTGTAGAGTCTCGTACAGTTCCATAGGGTCCTGTAGGTTTCCATAAGCGCCCACAGAGGTCTGAAGGGGCCCGTACTGTTCCGTAAGGATCCATAGGGCTCCGTAGAGCTTCGTAGGTTCCCTAGAAGCCTGTAGAGTACCGCAGGAGCCAGTAGTGTTCTGTAGGGGCCCGTAGGGTTCCTTCCGTAGGGGCTGGCAGTGTTCCGTAGGGTCCTCTAGGGTTGAGTAAGTGCCCGCAGGAGTCTGTAGGAATCCGTGGGATTCTGTAAGGTTCCAGAGGGTTCTGCAGGGTTCCGTAGGGGCCCGTAGAGTTCCGTAGTGGCTGGTAAAGTTCCCTAGGGCCCTGTACCGTTCCGTAACTGCCTGCAAGGGTCTTTAGGCTTCCGTAGGGGCTGGTAGGGTTCCATAAAGTTCCGTGGGTTCCTGCAGAGTTCTGCAAGTGCCCGCAAGGGCCTGTAGGGGATCACAGTGTTTCTGTCAGGTTCCGTAGAGTTCCGTAGGGGCCATAGGTTTCCGTAGCGGCTGGTAGTATTCTGTAGGGGTCTGTAGGGTTCCGTAGGCACCTGCAGTGTTCTGTAGGAGCCCATAGGGTTTTCGTGAGGTTCCGTTGTGTTGCTAAGGGTCTTGTAGAGTGCTGTCGGGTCCTGGAGTATTCTGTAGGGTTCCAGAGGGGCTCGTAGGGTTCCGTTGAAATCTGTAGGCTTCCCTAGGGGCCCGTGGAGTCCCGTAGATTTCCGTAGGGGCCTGTAGGGTTGTGTAAGTGCCCGCAGGGGTTGGTAGGAGCTTGTAGGGTGCCATAAGTTTCCAGAGGGTTGTGTAGGGTTCCGTAGGGGCCTGTGGTGTTCCCTAGGGGCCTCTAGAGTCTCGTACAGTTCCGTAGGGTCCTGTAGGTTTCCATAAGCGCCCGCAGAGGTCTGAAGGGGCCCGTACTGTTCCGTAAGGATCCACAGGCCTCCGTAGAGCTTCGTAGGTTCCCTAGAGGGCTGTAGAGTACCGCAGTAGCCAGTAGTGTTCTGTAGGGGCCCGTAGGGTTCCTTCCGTAGGGGCTGGCAGTGTTCCGTAGGGTCCTCTAGGGTTGTGTAAGGGCCCGCAGCAGTCTGTAGGAGTCTGTGGGATTCTGTAAGGTTCTGGAGGGTTCTGCAGGGTTCTGTAGGGGCCCGTAGAGTTCCGTAGTGGCTGGTAAAGTTCCGTAGGGCCCTGTGGGGTTCTGTATGGACCTGTAGGGTTCCGTAGGGGCCTGCATGGTTCTGTAATTGCCCGCAGGTGTCTGTAGGGTTCCATAGGGGTCTGTAGGGTTCCGTAGGCACCTGCAGTGTTCTGTAGGAGCCCATAGGGTTTTAGTGAGGTTCCGTTGTGTTGCTAAGGGTCTTGTAGAGTGCTGTCGGGTCCTGGAGTATTCTGTAGGGTTCCAGAGGGGCTCGTAGGGTTCCGTTGAAGTCTGTAGGCTTCCCTAGGGGCCCGTGGAGTCCCGTAGATTTCCGTAGGGGCCTGTAGGGTTGTGTAAGTGCCCGCAGGGGTTGGTAGGAGCTTGTAGGGTGCCATAAGTTTCCAGAGGGTTGTGTAGGGTTCCGTAGGGGCCTGTGGTGTTCCCTAGGGGCCTCTAGAGTCTCGTACAGTTCCGTAGGGTCCTGTAGGTTTCCATAAGCGCCCGCAGAGGTCTGAAGGGGCCCGTACTGTTCCGTAAGGATCCATAGGGCTCCGTAGAGCTTCGTAGGTTCCCTAGAGGCCTGTAGAGGACCGCAGGAGCCAGTAGTGTTCTGTAGGGGCCCGTAGGGTTCCTTCCGTAGGGGCTGGCAGTGTTCCGTAGGGTCCTCTAGGGTTGAGTAAGTGCCCGCAGGAGTCTGTAGGAATCCGTGGGATTCTGTAAGGTTCTGGAGGGTTCTGCAGGGTTCCGTAGGGGCCCGTAGAGTTCCGTAGTGGCTGGTAAAGTTCCCTAGGGCCCAGTACCGTTCCGTAACTGCCTGCAAGGGTCTTTAGGCTTCCGTAGGGGCTGGTAGGGTTCCATAAAGTTCCGTGGGTTCCTGCAGAGTTCTGCAAGTGCCCGCAAGGGCCTGTAGGGGCGCACAGTGTTTCTGTCAGGTTCCGTAGAGTTCCGTAGGGGCCATAGGTTTCCGTAGCGGCTGGTAGTATTCCGTAGGGGTCTGTAGGGTTCCGTAGGCACCTGCAGTGTTCTGTAGGAGCCCATAGGGTTTTAGTGAGGTTCCGTTGTGTTGCTAAGGGTCTTGTAGAGTGCTGTCGGGTCCTGGAGTATTCTGTAGGGTTCCAGAGGGGCTCGTAGGGTTCCGTTGAAATCTGTAGGCTTCCCTAAGGGCCCGTGGAGTCCCGTAGATTTCCGTAGAGGCCTGTAGGGTTGTGTAAGTGCCCGCAGGGGTTGGTAGGAGCTTGTAGGGTGCCATAAGTTTCCAGAGGGTTGTGTAGGGTTCCGTAGGGGCCTGTGGCATTCCCTAGGGGCCTGTAGAGTCTCGTACGGTTCTGTAGGGGCCTGTGGTGTTCCCTAGGGGCCTGTAGAGTCTCGTACAGTTCCGTAGGGTCCTGTAGGTTTCCATAAGCGCCCGCAGAGGTCTGAAGGGGCCCGTACTGTTCCGTAAGGATCCATAGGGTTCCGTAGAGCTTCGTAGGTTCCTTAGAGGCCTGTAGAGTACCGCAGGAGCCAGTAGTGTTCTGTAGGGGCCCGTAAGGTTCCTTCCGTAGGGGCTGGCAGTGTTCCGTAGGGGCCTGTAGGGTTGTGTAAGTGCCCGCAGCAGTCTGTAGGAGTCTGTGGGATTTTGTAAGGTTCTGGAGGGTTCTGCAGGGTTCTGTAGAGGCCCGTAGAGCTCCGTAGTGGCTGGTAAAGTTCCGTAGGGCCCTGTGGGGTTCTGTATGGACCTGTAGGGTTCTGTAGGGGCCTGCAGGGTTCTGTAAGTGCCCGCAGGTGTCTGTAGGGTTCCGTAGGGGTCTGTAGGGTTCCGTAGGCGCCTGCAGTGTTCTGTAGGAGCCCATAGGGTTTTAGTGAGGTTCCGTTGTGTTGCTAAGGGTCTTGTAGAGTGCTGTCGGGTCCTGGAGTATTCTGTAGGGTTCCAGAGGGGCTCGTAGGGTTCCGTTGAAATCTGTAGGCTTCCCTAGGGGCCCGTGGAGTCCCGTAGATTTCCGTAGGGGCCTGTAGGGTTGTGTAAGTGCCCGCAGGGGTTGGTAGGAGCTTGTAGGGTGCCATAAGTTTCCAGAGGGTTGTGTAGGGTTCTGTAGGGGCCTGTGGTGTTCCCTAGGGGCCTGTAGAGTCTCCTACAGTTCCGTAGGGTCCTGTAGGTTTCCATAAGCGCCCGCAGAGGTCTGAAGGGGCCCGTACTGTTCCGTAAGGATCCATAGGCCTCCGTAGAGCTTCGTAGGTTCCCTAGAGGCCTGTAGAGTACCGCAGGAGCCAGTAGTGTTCTGTAGGGGCCCGTAAGGTTCCTTCCGTAGGGGCTGGCAGTGTTCCGTAGGGGCCTGTAGGGTTGTGTAAGTGCCCGCAGCAGTCTGTAGGAGTCTGTGGGATTCTGTAAGGTTCTGGAGGGTTCTGCACGGTTCTGTAGGGGCCTGTAGATTTCCGTAGTGGCTGGTAAAGTTCTGTAGGGCCCTGTGGGGTTCTGTATGGACCTGTAGGGTTCTGTAGGGGCCTGCAGGGTTCTGTAAGTGCCCGCAGGTGTCTGTAGGGTTCCGTAGGGGTCTGTAGGGTTCCGTAGGCGCCTGCAGTGTTCTGTAGGAGCCCATAGGGTTTTAGTGAGGTTCCGTTGTGTTGCTAAGGGTCTTGTAGAGTGCTGTCGGGTCCTGGAGTATTCTGTAGGGTTCCAGAGGGGCTCGTAGGGTTCCGTTGAAATCTGTAGGCTTCCCTAGGGGCCCGTGTAGTCCCGTAGATTTCCGTAGGGGCCTGTAGGGTTGTGTAAGTGCCCGCAGGGGTTGGTAGGAGCTTGTAGGGTGCCATAAGTTTCCAGAGGGTTGTGTAGGGTTCCGTAGGGGCCTGTGGTGTTCCCTAGGGGCCTGTAGAGTCTCGTACGGTTCTGTAGGGGCCTGTGGTGTTCCCTAGGGGCCTGTAGAGTCTCGTACGGTTCCGTAGGGGCCTGTAGTGTTCCCTAGGTGCCTCTAGAGTCTCGTACAGTTCCGTAGGGTCCTGTAGGTTTCCATAAGCGCCCGCAGAGGTCTGAAGGGGCCCGTACTGTTCCATAAGGATCCATAGGGCTCCGTAGAGCTTCGTAGGTTCCCTAGAGGCCTGTAGAGTACCGCAGGAGCCAGTAGTGTTCTGTAGGGGCCCGTAGGGTTCCTTCCGTAGGGGCTGGCAGTGTTCCGTAGGGTCCTCTAGGGTTGAGTAAGTGCCCGCAGGAGTCTGTAGGAATCCGTGGGATTCTGTAAGGTTCTGGAGGGTTCTGCAGGGTTCCGTAGAGTTCCGTAGTGGCTGGTAAAGTTCCCTAGGGCCCTGTACCGTTCCGTAACTGCCTGCAAGGGTCTTTAGGCTTCCGTAGGGGCTGGTAGGGTTCCATAAAGTTCCGTGGGTTCCTGCAGAGTTCTGCAAGTGCCCGCAAGGGCCTGTAGGGGATCACAGTGTTTCTGTCAGGTTCCGTAGAGTTCCGTAGGGGCCATAGGTTTCCGACGCGGCTGGTAGTATTCCGTAGGGGTCTGTAGGGTTCCGTAGGCACCTGCAGTGTTCTGTAGGAGCCCATAGGGTTTTAGTGAGGTTCCGTTGTGTTGCTAAGGGTCTTGTAGAGTGCTGTCGGGTCCTGGAGTATTCTGTAGGGTTCCAGAGGGGCTCGTAGGGTTCCGTTGAAATCTGTAGGCTTCCCTAGGGGCCCGTGGAGTCCCGTAGATTTCCGTAGGGGCCTGTAGGGTTGTGTAAGTGCCCGCAGGGGTTGGTAGGAGCTTGTAGGGTGCCATAAGTTTCCAGAGGGTTGTGTAGGGTTCCGTAGGGGCCTGTGGTGTTCCCTAGGGGCCTGTAGAGTCTCGTACGGTTCTGTAGGGGCCTGTGGTGTTCCCTAGGGGCCTGTAGAGTCTCGTACGGTTCCGTAGGGGCCTGTAGTGTTCCCTAGGTGCCTCTAGAGTCTCGTACAGTTCCGTAGGGTCCTGTAGGTTTCCATAAGCGCCCGCAGAGGTCTGAAGGGGCCCGTACTGTTCCATAAGGATCCATAGGGCTCCGTAGAGCTTCGTAGGTTCCCTAGAGGCCTGTAGAGTACCGCAGGAGCCAGTAGTGTTCTGTAGGGGCCCGTAGGGTTCCTTCCGTAGGGGCTGGCAGTGTTCCGTAGGGTCCTCTAGGGTTGAGTAAGTGCCCGCAGGAGTCTGTAGGAATCCGTGGGATTCTGTAAGGTTCTGGAGGGTTCTGCAGGGTTCCGTAGAGTTCCGTAGTGGCTGGTAAAGTTCCCTAGGGCCCTGTACCGTTCCGTAACTGCCTGCAAGGGTCTTTAGGCTTCCGTAGGGGCTGGTAGGGTTCCATAAAGTTCCGTGGGTTCCTGCAGAGTTCTGCAAGTGCCCGCAAGGGCCTGTAGGGGATCACAGTGTTTCTGTCAGGTTCCGTAGAGTTCCGTAGGGGCCATAGGTTTCCGACGCGGCTGGTAGTATTCCGTAGGGGTCTGTAGGGTTCCGTAGGCACCTGCAGTGTTCTGTAGGAGCCCATAGGGTTTTAGTGAGGTTCCGTTGTGTTGCTAAGGGTCTTGTAGAGTGCTGTCGGGTCCTGGAGTATTCTGTAGGGTTCCAGAGGGGCTCGTAGGGTTCCGTTGAAATCTGTAGGCTTCCCTAGGGGCCCGTGGAGTCCCGTAGATTTCCGTAGGGGCCTGTAGGGTTGTGTAAGTGCCCGCAGGGGTTGGTAGGAGCTTGTAGGGTGCCATAAGTTTCCAGAGGGTTGTGTAGGGTTCCGTAGGGGCCTGTGGTGTTCCCTAGGGGCCTCTAGAGTCTCGTACAGTTCCGTAGGGTCCTGTAGGTTTCCATAAGCGCCCGCAGAGGTCTGAAGGGGCCCGTACTGTTCCGTAAGGATCCATAGGGTTCCGTAGAGCTTCATAGGTTCCCTAGAGGGCTGTAGAGTACCGCAGGAGCCAGTAGTGTTCTGTAGGGGCCCGTAAGGTTCCTTCCGTAGGGGCTGGCAGTGTTCCGTAGGGTCCTCTAGGGTTGAGTAAGTGCCCGCAGGAGTCTGTAGGAATCCGTGGGATTCTGTAAGGTTCTGGAGGGTTCTGCAGGGTTCTGTAGGGGCCCGTAGAGTTCCGTAGTGGCTGGTAAAGTTCCGTAGGGCCCTGTGGGGTTCTGTATGGACCTGTAGGGTTCTGTAGTGGCCTGCAGGGTTCTGTAAGTGCCCGCAGGTGTCTGTAGGGTTCCGTAGGGGTCTGTAGGGTTCTTTAGGGGCCTGCAGGGTTCTGTAAGTGCCCGCAGGTGTCTGTAGGGTTCCATAGGGGTCTGTAGGGTTCCGTAGGCGCCTGCAGTGTTCTGTAGGAGCCCATTGGGTTTTAGTGAGGTTCCGTTGTGTTGCTAAGGGTCTTGTAGAGTGCTGTCGGGTCCTGGAGTATTCTGTAGGGTTCCAGAGGGGCTCGTAGGGTTCCGTTGAAATCTGTAGGCTTCCCTAGGGGCCCGTGGAGTCCCGTAGATTTCCGTAGGGGCCTGTAGGGTTGTGTAAGTGCCCGCAGGGGTTGGTAGGAGCTTGTAGGGTGCCATAAGTTTCCAGAGGGTTGTGTAGGGTTCCGTAGGGGCCTGTGGTGTTCCCTAGGGGCCTGTAGAGTCTCGTACGGTTCTGTAGGGGCCTGTGGTGTTCCCTAGGGGCCTGTAGAGTCTCGTACGGTTCCGTAGGGGCCTGTAGTGTTCCCTAGGGGCCTCTAGAGTCTCGTACAGTTCCGTAGGGTCCTGTAGGTTTCCATAAGCGCCCGCAGAGGTCTGAAGGGGCCCGTACTGTTCCGTAAGGATCCATAGGGTTCCGTAGAGCTTCGTAGGTTCCTTAGAGGCCTGTAGAGTACCGCAGGAGCCAGTAGTGTTCTGTAGGGGCCCGTAAGGTTCCTTCCGTAGGGGCTGGCAGTGTTCCGTAGGGGCCTGTAGGGTTGTGTAAGGGCCCGCAGCAGTCTGTAGGAGTCTGTGGGATTTTGTAAGGTTCTGGAGGGTTCTGCACGGTTCTGTAGAGGCCCGTAGAGCTCCGTAGTGGCTGGTAAAGTTCCGTAGGGCCCTGTGGGGTTCTGTATGGACCTGTAGGGTTCTGTAGGGGCCTGCAGGGTTCTGTAAGTGCCCGCAGGTGTCTGTAGGGTTCCGTAGGGGTCTGTAGGGTTCCGTAGGCGCCTGCAGTGTTCTGTAGGAGCCCATAGGGTTTTAGTGAGGTTCCGTTGTGTTGCTAAGGGTCTTGTAGAGTGCTGTCGGGTCCTGGAGTATTCTGTAGGGTTCCAGAGGGGCTCGTAGGGTTCCGTTGAAATCTGTAGGCTTCCCTAGGGGCCCGTGGAGTCCCGTAGATTTCCGTAGGGGCCTGTAGGGTTGTGTAAGTGCCCGCAGGGGTTGGTAGGAGCTTGTAGGGTGCCATAAGTTTCCAGAGGGTTGTGTAGGGTTCCGTAGGGGCCTGTGGTGTTCCCTAGGGGCCTGTAGAGTCTCGTACGGTTCCGTAGGGGCCTGTAGTGTTCCCTAGGGGCCTGTAGAGTCTCGTACAGTTCCGTAGGGTCCTGTAGGTTTCCATAAGCGCCCACAGAGGTCTGAAGGGGCCCGTACTGTTCCGTAAGGATCCATAGGGCTCCGTAGAGCTTCGTAGGTTCCCTAGAGGCCTGTAGAGTACCGCAGGAGCCAGTAGTGTTCTGTAGGGGCCCGTAGGGTTCCTTCCATAGGGGCTGGCAGTGTTCCGTAGGGTCCTCTAGGGTTGAGTAAGTGCCCGCAGGAGTCTGTAGGAATCCGTGGGATTCTGTAAGGTTCCGGAGGGTTCTGCAGGGTTCCGTAGGGGCCCGTAGCATTCCGTAGTGGTTGGTAAAGTTCCCTAGGGCCCTGTACCGTTCCGTAACTGCCTGCAAGGGTCTTTAGGCTTCCGTAGGGGCTGGTAGGGTTCCATAAAGTTCCGTGGGTTCCTGCAGAGTTCTGCAAGTGCCCGCAAGGGCCTGTAGGGCGCACAGTGTTTCTGTCAGGTTCCGTAGAGTTCCGTAGGGGCCATAGGTTTCCGTAGCGGCTGGTAATATTCCGTAGGGTTCTGTAGGGTTTCCGTAGGCACCTCTGTGTTCTGTAGGAGCCCATAGGGTTTTCGTGAGGTTCCGTTGTGTTGCTAAGGGTCTTGTAGAGTGCTGTCGGGTCCTGGAGTATTCTGTAGGGTTCCAGAGGGGCTCGTAGGGTTCCGTCGAAATCTGTAGGCTTCCCTAAGGGCCCGTGGAGTCCCGTAGATTTCCGTAGAGGCCTGTAGGGTTGTGTAAGTGCCTGCAGGGGTTGGTAGGAGCTTGTAGGGTGCCATAAGTTTCCAGAGGGTTGTGTAGGGTTCCGTAGGGGCCTGTGGCGTTCCCTAGGGGCCTGTAGAGTCTCGTACGGTTCTGTAGGGGCCTGTGGTGTTCCCTAGGGGCCTGTAGAGTCTCGTACAGTTCCGTAGGGTCCTGTAGGTTTCCATAAGCGCCCGCAGAGGTCTGAAGGGGCCCGTACTGTTCCGTAAGGATCCATAGGGTTCCGTAGAGCTTCGTAGGTTCCTTAGAGGCCTGTAGAGTACCGCAGGAGCCAGTAGTGTTCTGTAGGGGCCCGTAAGGTTCCTTCCGTAGGGGCTGGCAGTGTTCCGTAGGGGCCTGTAGGGTTGTGTAAGTGCCCGCAGCAGTCTGTAGGAGTCTGTGGGATTTTGTAAGGTTCTGGAGGGTTCTGCAGGGTTCTGTAGAGGCCCGTAGAGCTCCGTAGTGGCTGGTAAAGTTCCGTAGGGCCCTGTGGGGTTCTGTATGGACCTGTAGGGTTCTGTAGGGGCCTGCAGGGTTCTGTAAGTGCCCGCAGGTGTCTGTAGGGTTCCGTAGGGGTCTGTAGGGTTCCGTAGGCGCCTGCAGTGTTCTGTAGGAGCCCATAGGGTTTTAGTGAGGTTCCGTTGTGTTGCTAAGGGTCTTGTAGAGTGCTGTCGGGTCCTGGAGTATTCTGTAGGGTTCCAGAGGGGCTCGTAGGGTTCCGTTGAAATCTGTAGGCTTCCCTAGGGGCCCGTGGAGTCCCGTAGATTTCCGTAGGGGCCTGTAGGGTTGTGTAAGTGCCCGCAGGGGTTGGTAGGAGCTTGTAGGGTGCCATAAGTTTCCAGAGGGTTGTGTAGGGTTCTGTAGGGGCCTGTGGTGTTCCCTAGGGGCCTGTAGAGTCTCGTACAGTTCCGTAGGGTCCTGTAGGTTTCCATAAGCGCCCGCAGAGGTCTGAAGGGGCCCGTACTGTTCCGTAAGGATCCATAGGCCTCCGTAGAGCTTCGTAGGTTCCCTAGAGGCCTGTAGAGTACCGCAGGAGCCAGTAGTGTTCTGTAGGGGCCCGTAGGGTTCCTTCCATAGGGGCTGGCAGTGTTCCGTAGGGTCCTGTAGGGTTGTTTAAGTGCTCGCAGGAGTCTGTAGGAATCCGTGGGATTCTGTAAGGTTCCGGAGGGTTCTGCAGGGTTCCGTAGGGGCCCGTAGCATTCCGTAGTGGTTGGTAAAGTTCCCTAGGGCCCTGTACCGTTCCGTAACTGCCTGCAAGGGTCTTTAGGCTTCCGTAGGGGCTGGTAGGGTTCCATAAAGTTCCGTGGGTTCCTGCAGAGTTCTGCAAGTGCCCGCAAGGGCCTGTAGGGGCGCACAGTGTTTCTGTCAGGTTCCGTAGAGTTCCGTAGGGGCCATAGGTTTCCGTAGCGGCTGGTAATATTCCGTAGGGGTCTGTAGGGTTCCGTAGGCACCTGCAGTGTTCTGTAGGAGCCCATAGGGTTTTCGTGAGGTTCCGTTGTGTTGCTAAGGGTCTTGTAGAGTGCTGTCGGGTCCTGGAGTATTCTGTAGGGTTCCAGAGGGGCTCGTAGGGTTCCGTTGAAATCTGTAGGCTTCCCTAGGGGCCCGTGGAGTCCCGTAGATTTCCGTAGGGGCCTGTAGGGTTGTGTAAGTGCCCGCAGGGGTTGGTAGGAGCTTGTAGGGTGCCATAAGTTTCCAGAGGGTTGTGTAGGGTTCCGTAGGGGCCTGTGGTGTTCCCTAGGGGCCTGTAGAGTCTCGTACAGTTCCGTAGGGGCCTGTAGGTTTCCATAAGCGCCCGCAGAGGTCTGATGGGGCTCGTACTGTTCCATAAGGATCCATAGGGCTCCGTAGAGCTTCGTAGGTTCCCTAGAGGCCTGTAGAGTACCGCAGGAGCCAGTAGTGTTCTGTAGGGGCCCGTAGGGTTCCTTCCATAGGGGCTGGCAGTGTTCCGTAGGGTCCTCTAGGGTTGAGTAAGTGCCCGCAGGAGTCTGTAGGAATCCGTGGGATTCTGTAAGGTTCTGGAGGGTTCTGCACGGTTCCGTAGGGGCCCGTAGAGTTCCGTAGTGGCTGGTAATGTTCCCTAGGGCCCTGTACCGTTCCGTAACTGCCTGCAAGGGTCTTTAGGCTTCCGTAGGGGCTGGTAGGGTTCCATAAAGTTCCATGGGTTCCTGCAGAGTTCTGCAAGTGCCCGCAAGGGCCTGTAGGGGCGCACAGTGTTTCTGTCAGGTTCCGTAGAGTTCCGTAGGGGCCATAGGTTTCCGTAGCGGCTGGTAGTATTCCGTAGGGGTCTGTAGGGTTCCGTAGGCACCTGCAGTGTTCTGTAGGAGCCCATAGGGTTTTAGTGAGGTTCCGTTGTGTTGCTAAGGGTCTTGTAGAGTGCTGTCGGGTCCTGGAGTATTCTGTAGGGTTCCAGAGGGGCTCGTAGGGTTCCGTTGAAATCTGTAGGCTTCCCTAGGGGCCCGTGGAGTCCCGTAGATTTCCGTAGGGGCCTGTAGGGTTGTGTAAGTGCCTGCAGGGGTTGGTAGGAGCTTGTAGGGTGCCATAAGTTTCCAGAGGGTTGTGTAGGGTTCCGTAGGGGCCTGTGGTGTTCCCTAGGGGCCTGTAGAGTCTCGTACGGTTCCGTAGGGGCCTGTAGTGTTCCCTAGGGGCCTCTAGAGTCTCCTACGGTTCCGTAGGGTCCTGTAGGTTTCCATAAGCACCTGCAGAGGTCTGAAGGGGCCCGTACTGTTCCGTAAGGATCCATAGGGTTCCGTAGAGCTTCGTAGGTTCCCTAGAGGCCTGTAGAGTACCGCAGGAGCCAGTAGTGTTCTGTAGGGGCCCGTAGGGTTCCTTCCATAGGGGCTGGCAGTGTTCCGTAGGGTCCTGTAGGGTTGTTTAAGTGCCCGCAGGAGTCTGTAGGAATCCGTGGGATTCTGTAAGGTTCCAGAGGGTCCTGCAGGGTTCCGTAGGGGCCCGTAGCTTTCCGTAGTGGTTGGTAAAGTTCCCTAGGGCCCTGTACCGTTCCGTAACTGCCTGCAAGGGTCTTTAGGCTTCCGTAGGGGCTGGTAGGGTTCCATAAAGTTCCGTGGGTTCCTGCAGAGTTCTGCAAGTGCCCGCAAGGGCCTGTAGGGGCGCACAGTGTTTCTGTCAGGTTCCGTAGAGTTCCGTAGGGGCCATAGGTTTCCGTAGCGGCTGGTAGTATTCCGTAGGGGTCTGTAGGGTTCCGTAGGCACCTGCAGTGTTCTGTAGGAGCCCATAGGGTTTTAGTGAGGTTCCGTTGTGTTGCTAAGGGTCTTGTAGAGTGCTGTCGGGTCCTGGAGTATTCTGTAGGGTTCCAGAGGGGCTCGTAGGGTTCCGTTGAAATCTGTAGGCTTCCCTAGGAGCCCGTGGAGTCCCGTAGATTTCCGTAGGGGCCTGTAGGGTTGTGTAAGTGCCCGCAGGGGTTGGTAGGAGCTTGTAGGGTGCCATAAGTTTCCAGAGGGTTGTGTAGGGTTCCGTAGGGGCCTGTGGTGTTCCCTAGGGGCCTGTAGAGTCTCGTACGGTTCTGTAGGGGCCTGTGGTGTTCCCTAGGGGCCTGTAGAGTCTCGTACGGTTCCGTAGGGGCCTTTAGTGTTCCCTAGGGGCCTCTAGAGTCTCGTACAGTTCCGTAGGGTCCTGTAGGTTTCCATAAGCGCCCGCAGAGGTCTGAAGGGGCCCGTACTGTTCCGTAAGGATCCATAGGGTTCCGTAGAGCTTCGTAGGTTCCCTAGAGGCCTGTAGAGTACCGCAGGAGCCAGTAGTGTTCTGTAGGGGCCCGTAGGGTTCCTTCCATAGGGGCTGGCAGTGTTCCGTAGGGTCCTGTAGGGTTGTTTAAGTGCCCGCAGGAGTCTGTAGGAATCCGTGGGATTCTGTAAGGTTCCAGAGGGTCCTGCAGGGTTCCGTAGGGGCCCGTAGCTTTCCGTAGTGGTTGGTAAAGTTCCCTAGGGCCCTGTACCGTTCCGTAACTGCCTGCAAGGGTCTTTAGGCTTCCGTAGGGGCTGGTAGGGTTCCATAAAGTTCCGTGGGTTCCTGCAGAGTTCTGCAAGTGCCCGCAAGGGCCTGTAGGGGCGCACAGTGTTTCTGTCAGGTTCCGTAGAGTTCCGTAGGGGCCATAGGTTTCCGTAGCGGCTGGTAGTATTCCGTAGGGGTCTGTAGGGTTCCGTAGGCACCTGCAGTGTTCTGTAGGAGCCCATAGGGTTTTAGTGAGGTTCCGTTGTGTTGCTAAGGGTCTTGTAGAGTGCTGTCGGGTCCTGGAGTATTCTGTAGGGTTCCAGAGGGGCTCGTAGGGTTCCGTTGAAATCTGTAGGCTTCCCTAGGAGCCCGTGGAGTCCCGTAGATTTCCGTAGGGGCCTGTAGGGTTGTGTAAGTGCCCGCAGGGGTTGGTAGGAGCTTGTAGGGTGCCATAAGTTTCCAGAGGGTTGTGTAGGGTTCCGTAGGGGCCTGTGGTGTTCCCTAGGGGCCTGTAGAGTCTCGTACGGTTCTGTAGGGGCCTGTGGTGTTCCCTAGGGGCCTGTAGAGTCTCGTACGGTTCCGTAGGGGCCTTTAGTGTTCCCTAGGGGCCTCTAGAGTCTCGTACAGTTCCGTAGGGTCCTGTAGGTTTCCATAAGCGCCCGCAGAGGTCTGAAGGGGCCCGTACTGTTCCGTAAGGATCCATAGGGTTCCGTAGAGCTTCGTAGGTTCCTTAGAGGCCTGTAGAGTACCGCAGTAGCCAGTAGTGTTCTGTAGGGACCCGTAAGGTTCCTTCCGTAGGGGCTGGCAGTGTTCCGTAGGGGCCTGTAGGGTTGTGTAAGTGCCCGCAGCAGTCTGTAGGAGTCTGTGGGATTCTGTAAGGTTCTGGAGGGTTCTGCAGGGTTCTGTAGGGGCCCGTAGAGTTCCGTAGTGGCTGGTAAAGTTCTGTAGGGCCCTGTGGGGTTCTGTATGGACCTGTAGGGTTCCGTAGGGGCCTGCAGGGTTCTGTAAGTGCCCGCAGGTGTCTGTAGGGTTCCGTAGGGGTCTGTAGGGTTCCGTAGGCACCTGCAGTGTTCTGTAGGAGCCCATAGGGTTTTAGTGAGGTTCCGTTGTGTTGCTAAGGGTCTTGTAGAGTGCTGTCGGGTCCTGGAGTATTCTGTAGGGTTCCAGAGGGGCTCGTAGGGTTCCGTTGAAATCTGTAGGCTTCCCTAGGGGCCCGTGGAGTCCCGTAGATTTCCGTAGGGGCCTGTAGGGTTGTGTAAGTGCCCGCAGGGGTTGGTAGGAGCTAGTAGGGTGCCATAAGTTTCCAGAGGGTTGTGTAGGGTTCCGTAGGGGCCTGTGGTGTTCCCTAGGGGCCTGTAGAGTCTCGTACGGTTCCGTAGGGGCCTGTAGTGTTCCCTAGGGGCCTCTAGAGTCTCCTACGGTTCCGTAGGGTCCTGTAGGTTTCCATAAGCACCTGCAGAGGTCTGAAGGGGCCCGTACTGTTCCGTAAGGATCCATAGGGTTCCGTAGAGCTTCAGAGGTTCCCTAGAGGCCTGTAGAGTACCGCAGGAGCCAGTAGTGTTCTGTAGGGGCCCGTAGGGTTCCTTCCATAGGGGCTGGCAGTGTTCCGTAGGGTCCTGTAGGGTTGTTTAAGTGCCCGCAGGAGTCTGTAGGAATCCGTGGGATTCTGTAAGGTTCCAGAGGGTTCTGCAGGGTTCCGTAGGGGCCCGTAGCTTTCCGTAGTGGTTGGTAAAGTTCCCTAGGGCCCTGTACCGTTCCGTAACTGCCTGCAAGGGTCTTTAGGCTTCCGTAGGGGCTGGTAGGGTTCCATAAAGTTCCGTGGGTTCCTGAAGAGTTCTGCAAGTGCCCACAAGGGCCTGTAGGGGCGCACAGTGTTTCTGTCAGGTTCCGTAGAGTTCCGTAGGGGCCATAGGTTTCCGTAGCGGCTGGTAGTATTCCGTAGGGGTCTGTAGGGTTCCGTAGGCACCTGCAGTGTTCTGTAGGAGCCCATAGGGTTTTAGTGAGGTTCCGTTGTGTTGCTAAGGGTCTTGTAGAGTGCTGTCGGGTCCTGGAGTATTCTGTAGGGTTCCAGAGGGGCTCGTAGGGTTCCGTTGAAATCTGTAGGCTTCCCTAGGGGCCCGTGGAGTCCCGTAGATTTCCGTAGGGGCCTGTAGGGTTGTGTAAGTGCCCGCAGGGGTTGGTAGGAGCTTGTAGGGTGCCATAAGTTTCCAGAGGGTTGTGTAGGGTTCCGTAGGGGCCTGTGGTGTTCCCTAGGGGCCTGTAGAGTCTCGTACGGTTCCGTAGGGGCCTGTAGTGTTCCCTAGGGGCCTCTAGAGTCTCGTACAGTTCCGTAGGGTCCTGTAGGTTTCCATAAGAACCCGCAGAGGTCTGAAGGGGCCCGTACTGTTCCGTAAGGATCCATAGGGTTCCGTAGAGCTTCGTAGGTTCCTTAGAGGCCTGTAGAGTACCGCAGTAGCCAGTAGTGTTCTGTAGGGACCCGTAAGGTTCCTTCCGTAGGGGCTGGCAGTGTTCCGTAGGGGCCTGTAGGGTTGTGTAAGTGCCCGCAGCAGTCTGTAGGAGTCTGTGGGATTCTGTAAGGTTCTGGAGGGTTCTGCAGGGTTCTGTAGGGGCCCGTAGAGTTCCGTAGTGGCTGGTAAAGTTCCGTAGGGCCCTGTGGGGTTCTGTATGGACCTGTAGGGTTCCGTAGGGGCCTGCAGGGTTCTGTAAGTGCCCGCAGGTGTCTGTAGGGTTCCGTAGGGGTCTGTAGGGTTCCGTAGGCACCTGCAGTGTTCTGTAGGAGCCCATAGGGTTTTAGTGAGGTTCCGTTGTGTTGCTAAGGGTCTTGTAGAGTGCTGTCAGGTCCTGGAATATTCTGTAGGGTTCCAGAGGGGCTCGTAGGGTTCCGTTGAAATCTGTAGGCTTCCCTAGGGGCCCGTGGAGTCCCGTAGATTTCCGTAGGGGCCTGTAGGGTTGTGTAAGTGCCCGCAGGGGTTGGTAGGAGCTTGTAGGGTGCCATAAGTTTCCAGAGGGTTGTGTAGGGTTCCGTAGGGGCCTGTGGTGTTCCCTAGGGGCCTGTAGAGTCTCGTACGGTTCCGTAGGGGCCTGTGGTGTTCCCTAGGGGCCTCTAGAGTCTCCTACGGTTCCGTAGGGTCCTGTAGGTTTCCATAAGCACCTGCAGAGGTCTGAAGGGGCCCGTACTGTTCTGTAAGGATCCATAGGGTTCCGTAGAGCTTCGTAGGTTCCCTAGAGGCCTGTAGAGTACCGCAGGAGCCAGTAGTGTTCTGTAGGGGCCCGTAGGGTTCCTTCCATAGGGGCTGGCAGTGTTCCGTAGGGTCCTGTAGGGTTGTTTAAGTGCCCGCAGGAGTCTGTAGGAATCCGTGGGATTCTGTAAGGTTCCGGAGGGTTCTGCAGGGTTCCGTAGGGGCCTGTAGCTTTCCGTAGTGGTTGGTAAAGTTCCCTAGGGCCCTGTACCGTTCCGTAACTGCCTGCAAGGGTCTTTAGGCTTCCGTAGGGGCTGGTAGGGTTCCATAAAGTTCCGTGGGTTCCTGCAGAGTTCTGCAAGTGCCCGCAAGGGCCTGTAGGGGCGCACAGTGTTTCTGTCAGGTTCCGTAGAGTTCCGTAGGGGCCATAGGTTTCCGTAGCGGCTGGTAGTATTCCGTAGGGGTCTGTACGGTTCCGTAGGCACCTGCAGTGTTCTGTAGGAGCCCATAGGGTTTTCGTGAGGTTCCGTTGTGTTGCTAAGGGTCTTGTAGAGTGCTGTCGGGTCCTGGAGTATTCTGTAGGGTTCCAGAGGGGCTCGTAGGGTTCCGTTGAAATCTGTAGGCTTCCCTAGGAGCCCGTGGAGTCCCGTAGATTTCCGTAGGGGCCTGTAGGGTTGTGTAAGTGCCCGCAGGGGTTGGTAGGAGCTTGTAGGGTGCCATAAGTTTCCAGAGGGTTGTGTAGGGTTCCGTAGGGGCCTGTGGTGTTCCCTAGGGGCCTGTAGAGTCTCGTACGGTTCCGTAGGGGCCTGTAGTGTTCCCTAGGGGCCTCTAGAGTCTCGTACAGTTCCGTAGGGTCCTGTAGGTTTCCATAAGCGCCCGCAGAGGTCTGAAGGGGCCCGTACTGTTCCGTAAGGATCCATAGGGTTCCGTAGAGCTTCGTAGGTTCCTTAGAGGCCTGTAGAGTACCGCAGTAGCCAGTAGTGTTCTGTAGGGACCCGTAAGGTTCCTTCCGTAGGGGCTGGCAGTGTTCCGTAGGGGCCTGTAGGGTTGTGTAAGTGCCCGCAGCAGTCTGTAGGAGTCTGTGGGATTCTGTAAGGTTCTGGAGGGTTCTGCAGGGTTCTGTAGGGGCCCGTAGAGTTCCGTAGTGGCTGGTAAAGTTCCGTAGGGCCCTGTGGGGTTCTGTATGGACCTGTAGGGTTCCGTAGGGGCCTGCAGGGTTCTGTAAGTGCCCGCAGGTGTCTGTAGGGTTCCGTAGGGGTCTGTAGGGTTCCGTAGGCACCTGCAGTGTTCTGTAGGAGCCCATAGGGTTTTCGTGAGGTTCCGTTGTGTTGCTAAGGGTCTTGTAGAGTGCTGTCGGGTCCTGGAGTATTCTGTAGGGTTCCAGAGGGGCTCGTAGGGTTCCGTTGAAATCTGTAGGCTTCCCTAGGGGCCCGTGGAGTCCCGTAGATTTCCGTAGGGGCCTGTAGGGTTGTGTAAGTGCCCGCAGGGGTTGGTAGGAGGTTGTAGGGTGCCATAAGTTTCCAGAGGGTTGTGTAGGGTTCCGTAGGGGCCTGTGGTGTTCCCTAGGGGCCTGTAGAGTCTCGTACGGTTCCGTAGGGGCCTGTAGTGTTCCCTAGGGGCCTCTAGAGTCTCCTACGGTTCCGTAGGGTCCTGTAGGTTTCCATAAGCACCTGCAGAGGTCTGAAGGGGCCCGTACTGTTCCGTAAGGATCCATAGGGTTCCGTAGAGCTTCGTAGGTTCCCTAGAGGCCTGTAGAGTACCGCAGGAGCCAGTAGTGTTCTGTAGGGGCCCGTAGGGTTCCTTCCATAGGGGCTGGCAGTGTTCCGTAGGGTCCTGTAGGGTTGTTTAAGTGCCCGCAGGAGTCTGTAGGAATCCGTGGGATTCTGTAAGGTTCCAGAGGGTCCTGCAGGGTTCCGTAGGGGCCCGTAGCTTTCCGTAGTGGTTGGTAAAGTTCCCTAGGGCCCTGTACCGTTCCGTAACTGCCTGCAAGGGTCTTTAGGCTTCCGTAGGGGCTGGTAGGGTTCCATAAAGTTCCGTGGGTTCCTGCAGAGTTCTGCAAGTGCCCGCAAGGGCCTGTAGGGGCGCACAGTGTTTCTGTCAGGTTCCGTAGAGTTCCGTAGGGGCCATAGGTTTCCGTAGCGGCTGGTAGTATTCCGTAGGGGTCTGTAGGGTTCCGTAGGCACCTGCAGTGTTCTGTAGGAGCCCATAGGGTTTTAGTGAGGTTCCGTTGTGTTGCTAAGGGTCTTGTAGAGTGCTGTCGGGTCCTGGAGTATTCTGTAGGGTTCCAGAGGGGCTCGTAGGGTTCCGTTGAAATCTGTAGGCTTCCCTAGGAGCCCGTGGAGTCCCGTAGATTTCCGTAGGGGCCTGTAGGGTTGTGTAAGTGCCCGCAGGGGTTGGTAGGAGCTTGTAGGGTGCCATAAGTTTCCAGAGGGTTGTGTAGGGTTCCGTAGGGGCCTGTGGTGTTCCCTAGGGGCCTGTAGAGTCTCGTACGGTTCTGTAGGGGCCTGTGGTGTTCCCTAGGGGCCTGTAGAGTCTCGTACGGTTCCGTAGGGGCCTTTAGTGTTCCCTAGGGGCCTCTAGAGTCTCGTACAGTTCCGTAGGGTCCTGTAGGTTTCCATAAGCGCCCGCAGAGGTCTGAAGGGGCCCGTACTGTTCCGTAAGGATCCATAGGGTTCCGTAGAGCTTCGTAGGTTCCCTAGAGGCCTGTAGAGTACCGCAGGAGCCAGTAGTGTTCTGTAGGGGCCCGTAGGGTTCCTTCCATAGGGGCTGGCAGTGTTCCGTAGGGTCCTGTAGGGTTGTTTAAGTGCCCGCAGGAGTCTGTAGGAATCCGTGGGATTCTGTAAGGTTCCAGAGGGTCCTGCAGGGTTCCGTAGGGGCCCGTAGCTTTCCGTAGTGGTTGGTAAAGTTCCCTAGGGCCCTGTACCGTTCCGTAACTGCCTGCAAGGGTCTTTAGGCTTCCGTAGGGGCTGGTAGGGTTCCATAAAGTTCCGTGGGTTCCTGCAGAGTTCTGCAAGTGCCCGCAAGGGCCTGTAGGGGCGCACAGTGTTTCTGTCAGGTTCCGTAGAGTTCCGTAGGGGCCATAGGTTTCCGTAGCGGCTGGTAGTATTCCGTAGGGGTCTGTAGGGTTCCGTAGGCACCTGCAGTGTTCTGTAGGAGCCCATAGGGTTTTAGTGAGGTTCCGTTGTGTTGCTAAGGGTCTTGTAGAGTGCTGTCGGGTCCTGGAGTATTCTGTAGGGTTCCAGAGGGGCTCGTAGGGTTCCGTTGAAATCTGTAGGCTTCCCTAGGAGCCCGTGGAGTCCCGTAGATTTCCGTAGGGGCCTGTAGGGTTGTGTAAGTGCCTGCAGGGGTTGGTAGGAGCTTGTAGGGTGCCATAAGTTTCCAGAGGGTTGTGTAGGGTTCCGTAGGGGCCTGTGGTGTTCCCTAGGGGCCTGTAGAGTCTCGTACGGTTCTGTAGGGGCCTGTGGTGTTCCCTAGGGGCCTGTAGAGTCTCGTACGGTTCCGTAGGGGCCTTTAGTGTTCCCTAGGGGCCTCTAGAGTCTCGTACAGTTCCGTAGGGTCCTGTAGGTTTCCATAAGCGCCCGCAGAGGTCTGAAGGGGCCCGTACTGTTCCGTAAGGATCCATAGGGTTCCGTAGAGCTTCGTAGGTTCCTTAGAGGCCTGTAGAGTACCGCAGTAGCCAGTAGTGTTCTGTAGGGACCCGTAAGGTTCCTTCCGTAGGGGCTGGCAGTGTTCCGTAGGGGCCTGTAGGGTTGTGTAAGTGCCCGCAGCAGTCTGTAGGAGTCTGTGGGATTCTGTAAGGTTCTGGAGGGTTCTGCAGGGTTCTGTAGGGGCCCGTAGAGTTCCGTAGTGGCTGGTAAAGTTCCGTAGGGCCCTGTGGGGTTCTGTATGGACCTGTAGGGTTCCGTAGGGGCCTGCAGGGTTCTGTAAGTGCCCGCAGGTGTCTGTAGGGTTCCGTAGGGGTCTGTAGGGTTCCGTAGGCACCTGCAGTGTTCTGTAGGAGCCCATAGGGTTTTAGTGAGGTTCCGTTGTGTTGCTAAGGGTCTTGTAGAGTGCTGTCGGGTCCTGGAGTATTCTGTAGGGTTCCAGAGGGGCTCGTAGGGTTCCGTTGAAATCTGTAGGCTTCCCTAGGGGCCCGTGGAGTCCCGTAGATTTCCGTAGGGGCCTGTAGGGTTGTGTAAGTGCCCGCAGGGGTTGGTAGGAGCTAGTAGGGTGCCATAAGTTTCCAGAGGGTTGTGTAGGGTTCCGTAGGGGCCTGTGGTGTTCCCTAGGGGCCTGTAGAGTCTCGTACGGTTCCGTAGGGGCCTGTAGTGTTCCCTAGGGGCCTCTAGAGTCTCCTACGGTTCCGTAGGGTCCTGTAGGTTTCCATAAGCACCTGCAGAGGTCTGAAGGGGCCCGTACTGTTCCGTAAGGATCCATAGGGTTCCGTAGAGCTTCAGAGGTTCCCTAGAGGCCTGTAGAGTACCGCAGGAGCCAGTAGTGTTCTGTAGGGGCCCGTAGGGTTCCTTCCATAGGGGCTGGCAGTGTTCCGTAGGGTCCTGTAGGGTTGTTTAAGTGCCCGCAGGAGTCTGTAGGAATCCGTGGGATTCTGTAAGGTTCCAGAGGGTTCTGCAGGGTTCCGTAGGGGCCCGTAGCTTTCCGTAGTGGTTGGTAAAGTTCCCTAGGGCCCTGTACCGTTCCGTAACTGCCTGCAAGGGTCTTTAGGCTTCCGTAGGGGCTGGTAGGGTTCCATAAAGTTCCGTGGGTTCCTGAAGAGTTCTGCAAGTGCCCACAAGGGCCTGTAGGGGCGCACAGTGTTTCTGTCAGGTTCCGTAGAGTTCCGTAGGGGCCATAGGTTTCCGTAGCGGCTGGTAGTATTCCGTAGGGGTCTGTAGGGTTCCGTAGGCACCTGCAGTGTTCTGTAGGAGCCCATAGGGTTTTAGTGAGGTTCCGTTGTGTTGCTAAGGGTCTTGTAGAGTGCTGTCGGGTCCTGGAGTATTCTGTAGGGTTCCAGAGGGGCTCGTAGGGTTCCGTTGAAATCTGTAGGCTTCCCTAGGGGCCCGTGGAGTCCCGTAGATTTCCGTAGGGGCCTGTAGGGTTGTGTAAGTGCCCGCAGGGGTTGGTAGGAGCTTGTAGGGTGCCATAAGTTTCCAGAGGGTTGTGTAGGGTTCCGTAGGGGCCTGTGGTGTTCCCTAGGGGCCTGTAGAGTCTCGTACGGTTCCGTAGGGGCCTGTAGTGTTCCCTAGGGGCCTCTAGAGTCTCGTACAGTTCCGTAGGGTCCTGTAGGTTTCCATAAGCGCCCGCAGAGGTCTGAAGGGGCCCGTACTGTTCCGTAAGGATCCATAGGGTTCCGTAGAGCTTCGTAGGTTCCTTAGAGGCCTGTAGAGTACCGCAGTAGCCAGTAGTGTTCTGTAGGGACCCGTAAGGTTCCTTCCGTAGGGGCTGGCAGTGTTCCGTAGGGGCCTGTAGGGTTGTGTAAGTGCCCGCAGCAGTCTGTAGGAGTCTGTGGGATTCTGTAAGGTTCTGGAGGGTTCTGCAGGGTTCTGTAGGGGCCCGTAGAGTTCCGTAGTGGCTGGTAAAGTTCCGTAGGGCCCTGTGGGGTTCTGTATGGACCTGTAGGGTTCCGTAGGGGCCTGCAGGGTTCTGTAAGTGCCCGCAGGTGTCTGTAGGGTTCCGTAGGGGTCTGTAGGGTTCCGTAGGCACCTGCAGTGTTCTGTAGGAGCCCATAGGGTTTTAGTGAGGTTCCGTTGTGTTGCTAAGGGTCTTGTAGAGTGCTGTCAGGTCCTGGAATATTCTGTAGGGTTCCAGAGGGGCTCGTAGGGTTCCGTTGAAATCTGTAGGCTTCCCTAGGGGCCCGTGGAGTCCCGTAGATTTCCGTAGGGGCCTGTAGGGTTGTGTAAGTGCCCGCAGGGGTTGGTAGGAGCTTGTAGGGTGCCATAAGTTTCCAGAGGGTTGTGTAGGGTTCCGTAGGGGCCTGTGGTGTTCCCTAGGGGCCTGTAGAGTCTCGTACGGTTCCGTAGGGGCCTGTGGTGTTCCCTAGGGGCCTCTAGAGTCTCCTACGGTTCCGTAGGGTCCTGTAGGTTTCCATAAGCACCTGCAGAGGTCTGAAGGGGCCCGTACTGTTCTGTAAGGATCCATAGGGTTCCGTAGAGCTTCGTAGGTTCCCTAGAGGCCTGTAGAGTACCGCAGGAGCCAGTAGTGTTCTGTAGGGGCCCGTAGGGTTCCTTCCATAGGGGCTGGCAGTGTTCCGTAGGGTCCTGTAGGGTTGTTTAAGTGCCCGCAGGAGTCTGTAGGAATCCGTGGGATTCTGTAAGGTTCCGGAGGGTTCTGCAGGGTTCCGTAGGGGCCTGTAGCTTTCCGTAGTGGTTGGTAAAGTTCCCTAGGGCCCTGTACCGTTCCGTAACTGCCTGCAAGGGTCTTTAGGCTTCCGTAGGGGCTGGTAGGGTTCCATAAAGTTCCGTGGGTTCCTGCAGAGTTCTGCAAGTGCCCGCAAGGGCCTGTAGGGGCGCACAGTGTTTCTGTCAGGTTCCGTAGAGTTCCGTAGGGGCCATAGGTTTCCGTAGCGGCTGGTAGTATTCCGTAGGGGTCTGTACGGTTCCGTAGGCACCTGCAGTGTTCTGTAGGAGCCCATAGGGTTTTCGTGAGGTTCCGTTGTGTTGCTAAGGGTCTTGTAGAGTGCTGTCGGGTCCTGGAGTATTCTGTAGGGTTCCAGAGGGGCTCGTAGGGTTCCGTTGAAATCTGTAGGCTTCCCTAGGAGCCCGTGGAGTCCCGTAGATTTCCGTAGGGGCCTGTAGGGTTGTGTAAGTGCCCGCAGGGGTTGGTAGGAGCTTGTAGGGTGCCATAAGTTTCCAGAGGGTTGTGTAGGGTTCCGTAGGGGCCTGTGGTGTTCCCTAGGGGCCTGTAGAGTCTCGTACGGTTCCGTAGGGGCCTGTAGTGTTCCCTAGGGGCCTCTAGAGTCTCGTACAGTTCCGTAGGGTCCTGTAGGTTTCCATAAGCGCCCGCAGAGGTCTGAAGGGGCCCGTACTGTTCCGTAAGGATCCATAGGGTTCCGTAGAGCTTCGTAGGTTCCTTAGAGGCCTGTAGAGTACCGCAGTAGCCAGTAGTGTTCTGTAGGGACCCGTAAGGTTCCTTCCGTAGGGGCTGGCAGTGTTCCGTAGGGGCCTGTAGGGTTGTGTAAGTGCCCGCAGCAGTCTGTACGAGTCTGTGGGATTCTGTAAGGTTCTGGAGGGTTCTGCAGGGTTCTGTAGGGGCCCGTAGAGTTCCGTAGTGGCTGGTAAAGTTCCGTAGGGCCCTGTGGGGTTCTGTATGGACCTGTAGGGTTCCGTAGGGGCCTGCAGGGTTCTGTAAGTGCCCGCAGGTGTCTGTAGGGTTCCGTAGGGGTCTGTAGGGTTCCGTAGGCACCTGCAGTGTTCTGTAGGAGCCCATAGGGTTTTCGTGAGGTTCCGTTGTGTTGCTAAGGGTCTTGTAGAGTGCTGTCGGGTCCTGGAGTATTCTGTAGGGTTCCAGAGGGGCTCGTAGGGTTCCGTTGAAATCTGTAGGCTTCCCTAGGGGCCCGTGGAGTCCCGTAGATTTCCGTAGGGGCCTGTAGGGTTGTGTAAGTGCCCGCAGGGGTTGGTAGGAGGTTGTAGGGTGCCATAAGTTTCCAGAGGGTTGTGTAGGGTTCCGTAGGGGCCTGTGGTGTTCCCTAGGGGCCTGTAGAGTCTCGTACGGTTCCGTAGGGGCCTGTAGTGTTCCCTAGGGGCCTCTAGAGTCTCCTACGGTTCCGTAGGGTCCTGTAGGTTTCCATAAGCACCTGCAGAGGTCTGAAGGGGCCCGTACTGTTCCGTAAGGATCCATAGGGTTCCGTAGAGCTTCAGAGGTTCCCTAGAGGCCTGTAGAGTACCGCAGGAGCCAGTAGTGTTCTGTAGGGGCCCGTAGGGTTCCTTCCATAGGGGCTGGCAGTGTTCCGTAGGGTCCTGTAGGGTTGTTTAAGTGCCCGCAGGAGTCTGTAGGAATCCGTGGGATTCTGTAAGGTTCCAGAGGGTTCTGCAGGGTTCCGTAGGGGCCCGTAGCTTTCCGTAGTGGTTGGTAAAGTTCCCTAGGGCCCTGTACCGTTCTGTAACTGCCTGCAAGGGTCTTTAGGCTTCCGTAGGGGCTGGTAGGGTTCCATAAAGTTCCGTGGGTTCCTGCAGAGTTCTGCAAGTGCCCGCAAGGGCCTGTAGGGGCGCACAGTGTTTCTGTCAGGTTCCGTAGAGTTCCGTAGGGGCCATAGGTTTCCGTAGCGGCTGGTAGTATTCCGTAGGGGTCTGTAGGGTTCCGTAGGCGCCTGCAGTGTTCTGTAGGAGCCCATAGGGTTTTCGTGAGGTTCCGTTGTGTTGCTAAGGGTCTTGTAGAGTGCTGTCGGGTCCTGGAGTATTCTGTAGGGTTCCAGAGGGGCTCGTAGGGTTCCGTCGAAATCTGTAGGCTTCCCTAGGGGCCCGTGGAGTCCCGTAGATTTCCGTAGGGGCCTGTAGGGTTGTGTAAGTGCCCGCAGGGGTTGGTAGGAGGTTGTAGGGTGCCATAAGTTTCCAGAGGGTTGTGTAGGGTTCCGTAGGGGCCTGTGGTGTTCCCTAGGGGCCTGTAGAGTCTCGTACGGTTCCGTAGGGGCCTGTGGTGTTCCCTAGGGGCCTCTAGAGTCTCCTACGGTTCCGTAGGGTCCTGTAGGTTTCCATAAGCACCTGCAGAGGTCTGAAGGGGCCCGTACTGTTCCGTAAGGATCCATAGGGTTCCGTAGAGCTTCGTAGGTTCCCTAGAGGCCTGTAGAGTACCGCAGGAGCCAGTAGTGTTCTGTAGGGGCCCGTAGGGTTCCTTCCATAGGGGCTGGCAGTGTTCCGTAGGGTCCTGTAGGGTTGTTTAAGTGCCCGCAGGAGTCTGTAGGAATCCGTGGGATTCTGTAAGGTTCCGGAGGGTTCTGCAGGGTTCCGTAGGGGCCCGTAGCATTCCGTAGTGGTTGGTAAAGTTCCCTAGGGCCCTGTACCGTTCCGTAACTGCCTGCAAGGGTCTTTAGGCTTCCGTAGGGGCTGGTAGGGTTCCATAAAGTTCCGTGGGTTCCTGCAGAGTTCTGCAAGTGCCCGCAAGGGCCTGTAGGGCGCACAGTGTTTCTGTCAGGTTCCGTAGAGTTCCGTAGGGGGCATAGGTTTCCGTAGCGGCTGGTAATATTCCGTAGGGGTCTGTAGGGTTTCCGTAGGCACCTGCAGTGTTCTGTAGGAGCCCATAGGGTTTTCGTGAGGTTCCGTTGTGTTGCTAAGGGTCTTGTAGAGTGCTGTCGGGTCCTGGAGTATTCTGTAGGGTTCCAGAGGGGCTCGTAGGGTTCCGTCGAAATCTGTAGGCTTCCCTAAGGGCCCGTGGAGTCCCGTAGATTTCCGTAGAGGCCTGTAGGGTTGTGTAAGTGCCTGCAGGGGTTGGTAGGAGCTTGTAGGGTGCCATAAGTTTCCAGAGGGTTGTGTAGGGTTCCGTAGGGGCCTGTGGCGTTCCCTAGGGGCCTGTAGAGTCTCGTACGGTTCTGTAGGGGCCTGTGGTGTTCCCTAGGGGCCTGTAGAGTCTCGTACAGTTCCGTAGGGTCCTGTAGGTTTCCATAAGCGCCCGCAGAGGTCTGAAGGGGCCCGTACTGTTCCGTAAGGATCCATAGGGTTCCGTAGAGCTTCGTAGGTTCCTTAGAGGCCTGTAGAGTACCGCAGTAGCCAGTAGTGTTCTGTAGGGACCCGTAAGGTTCCTTCCGTAGGGGCTGGCAGTGTTCCGTAGGGGCCTGTAGGGTTGTGTAAGTGCCCGCAGCAGTCTGTAGGAGTCTGTGGGATTTTTAAGGTTCTGGAGGGTTCTGCAGGGTTCTGTAGAGGCCCGTAGAGCTCCGTAGTGGCTGGTAAAGTTCCGTAGGGCCCTGTGGGGTTCTGTATGGACCTGTAGGGTTCTGTAGGGGCCTGCAGGGTTCTGTAAGTGCCCGCAGGTGTCTGTAGGGTTCCGTAGGGGTCTGTAGGGTTCCGTAGGCGCCTGCAGTGTTCTGTAGGAGCCCATAGGGTTTTAGTGAGGTTCCGTTGTGTTGCTAAGGGTCTTGTAGAGTGCTGTCGGGTCCTGGAGTATTCTGTAGGGTTCCAGAGGGGCTCGTAGGGTTCCGTTGAAATCTGTAGGCTTCCCTAGGGGCCCGTGGAGTCCCGTAGATTTCCGTAGGGGCCTGTAGGGTTGTGTAAGTGCCCGCAGGGGTTGGTAGGAGCTTGTAGGGTGCCATAAGTTTCCAGAGGGTTGTGTAGGGTTCCGTAGGGGCCTGTGGTGTTCCCTAGGGGCCTGTAGAGTCTCGTACGGTTCCGTAGGGGCCTGTAGTGTTCCCTAGGGGCCTGTAGAGTCTCGTACAGTTCCGTAGGGTCCTGTAGGTTTCCATAAGCGCCCACAGAGGTCTGAAGGGGCCCGTACTGTTCCGTAAGGATCCATAGGGCTCCGTAGAGCTTCGTAGGTTCCCTAGAGGCCTGTAGAGTACCGCAGGAGCCAGTAGTGTTCTGTAGGGGCCCGTAGGGTTCCTTCCATAGGGGCTGGCAGTGTTCCGTAGGGTCCTCTAGGGTTGAGTAAGTGCCCGCAGGAGTCTGTAGGAATCCGTGGGATTCTGTAAGGTTCCGGAGGGTTCTGCAGGGTTCCGTAGGGGCCCGTAGCATTCCGTAGTGGTTGGTAAAGTTCCCTAGGGCCCTGTACCGTTCCGTAACTGCCTGCAAGGGTCTTTAGGCTTCCGTAGGGGCTGGTAGGGTTCCATAAAGTTCCGTGGGTTCCTGCAGAGTTCTGCAAGTGCCCGCAAGGGCCTGTAGGGCGCACAGTGTTTCTGTCAGGTTCCGTAGAGTTCCGTAGGGGCCATAGGTTTCCGTAGCGGCTGGTAATATTCCGTAGGGTTCTGTAGGGTTTCCGTAGGCACCTCTGTGTTCTGTAGGAGCCCATAGGGTTTTCGTGAGGTTCCGTTGTGTTGCTAAGGGTCTTGTAGAGTGCTGTCGGGTCCTGGAGTATTCTGTAGGGTTCCAGAGGGGCTCGTAGGGTTCCGTCGAAATCTGTAGGCTTCCCTAAGGGCCCGTGGAGTCCCGTAGATTTCCGTAGAGGCCTGTAGGGTTGTGTAAGTGCCTGCAGGGGTTGGTAGGAGCTTGTAGGGTGCCATAAGTTTCCAGAGGGTTGTGTAGGGTTCCGTAGGGGCCTGTGGCGTTCCCTAGGGGCCTGTAGAGTCTCGTACGGTTCTGTAGGGGCCTGTGGTGTTCCCTAGGGGCCTGTAGAGTCTCGTACAGTTCCGTAGGGTCCTGTAGGTTTCCATAAGCGCCCGCAGAGGTCTGAAGGGGCCCGTACTGTTCCGTAAGGATCCATAGGGTTCCGTAGAGCTTCGTAGGTTCCTTAGAGGCCTGTAGAGTACCGCAGGAGCCAGTAGTGTTCTGTAGGGGCCCGTAAGGTTCCTTCCGTAGGGGCTGGCAGTGTTCCGTAGGGGCCTGTAGGGTTGTGTAAGTGCCCGCAGCAGTCTGTAGGAGTCTGTGGGATTTTGTAAGGTTCTGGAGGGTTCTGCAGGGTTCTGTAGAGGCCCGTAGAGCTCCGTAGTGGCTGGTAAAGTTCCGTAGGGCCCTGTGGGGTTCTGTATGGACCTGTAGGGTTCTGTAGGGGCCTGCAGGGTTCTGTAAGTGCCCGCAGGTGTCTGTAGGGTTCCGTAGGGGTCTGTAGGGTTCCGTAGGCGCCTGCAGTGTTCTGTAGGAGCCCATAGGGTTTTAGTGAGGTTCCGTTGTGTTGCTAAGGGTCTTGTAGAGTGCTGTCGGGTCCTGGAGTATTCTGTAGGGTTCCAGAGGGGCTCGTAGGGTTCCGTTGAAATCTGTAGGCTTCCCTAGGGGCCCGTGGAGTCCCGTAGATTTCCGTAGGGGCCTGTAGGGTTGTGTAAGTGCCCGCAGGGGTTGGTAGGAGCTTGTAGGGTGCCATAAGTTTCCAGAGGGTTGTGTAGGGTTCTGTAGGGGCCTGTGGTGTTCCCTAGGGGCCTGTAGAGTCTCGTACAGTTCCGTAGGGTCCTGTAGGTTTCCATAAGCGCCCGCAGAGGTCTGAAGGGGCCCGTACTGTTCCGTAAGGATCCATAGGCCTCCGTAGAGCTTCGTAGGTTCCCTAGAGGCCTGTAGAGTACCGCAGGAGCCAGTAGTGTTCTGTAGGGGCCCGTAGGGTTCCTTCCATAGGGGCTGGCAGTGTTCCGTAGGGTCCTGTAGGGTTGTTTAAGTGCTCGCAGGAGTCTGTAGGAATCCGTGGGATTCTGTAAGGTTCCGGAGGGTTCTGCAGGGTTCCGTAGGGGCCCGTAGCATTCCGTAGTGGTTGGTAAAGTTCCCTAGGGCCCTGTACCGTTCCGTAACTGCCTGCAAGGGTCTTTAGGCTTCCGTAGGGGCTGGTAGGGTTCCATAAAGTTCCGTGGGTTCCTGCAGAGTTCTGCAAGTGCCCGCAAGGGCCTGTAGGGGCGCACAGTGTTTCTGTCAGGTTCCGTAGAGTTCCGTAGGGGCCATAGGTTTCCGTAGCGGCTGGTAATATTCCGTAGGGGTCTGTAGGGTTCCGTAGGCACCTGCAGTGTTCTGTAGGAGCCCATAGGGTTTTCGTGAGGTTCCGTTGTGTTGCTAAGGGTCTTGTAGAGTGCTGTCGGGTCCTGGAGTATTCTGTAGGGTTCCAGAGGGGCTCGTAGGGTTCCGTTGAAATCTGTAGGCTTCCCTAGGGGCCCGTGGAGTCCCGTAGATTTCCGTAGGGGCCTGTAGGGTTGTGTAAGTGCCCGCAGGGGTTGGTAGGAGCTTGTAGGGTGCCATAAGTTTCCAGAGGGTTGTGTAGGGTTCCGTAGGGGCCTGTGGTGTTCCCTAGGGGCCTGTAGAGTCTCGTACAGTTCCGTAGGGGCCTGTAGGTTTCCATAAGCGCCCGCAGAGGTCTGATGGGGCTCGTACTGTTCCATAAGGATCCATAGGGCTCCGTAGAGCTTCGTAGGTTCCCTAGAGGCCTGTAGAGTACCGCAGGAGCCAGTAGTGTTCTGTAGGGGCCCGTAGGGTTCCTTCCATAGGGGCTGGCAGTGTTCCGTAGGGTCCTCTAGGGTTGAGTAAGTGCCCGCAGGAGTCTGTAGGAATCCGTGGGATTCTGTAAGGTTCTGGAGGGTTCTGCACGGTTCCGTAGGGGCCCGTAGAGTTCCGTAGTGGCTGGTAATGTTCCCTAGGGCCCTGTACCGTTCCGTAACTGCCTGCAAGGGTCTTTAGGCTTCCGTAGGGGCTGGTAGGGTTCCATAAAGTTCCATGGGTTCCTGCAGAGTTCTGCAAGTGCCCGCAAGGGCCTGTAGGGGCGCACAGTGTTTCTGTCAGGTTCCGTAGAGTTCCGTAGGGGCCATAGGTTTCCGTAGCGGCTGGTAGTATTCCGTAGGGGTCTGTAGGGTTCCGTAGGCACCTGCAGTGTTCTGTAGGAGCCCATAGGGTTTTAGTGAGGTTCCGTTGTGTTGCTAAGGGTCTTGTAGAGTGCTGTCGGGTCCTGGAGTATTCTGTAGGGTTCCAGAGGGGCTCGTAGGGTTCCGTTGAAATCTGTAGGCTTCCCTAGGGGCCCGTGGAGTCCCGTAGATTTCCGTAGGGGCCTGTAGGGTTGTGTAAGTGCCTGCAGGGGTTGGTAGGAGCTTGTAGGGTGCCATAAGTTTCCAGAGGGTTGTGTAGGGTTCCGTAGGGGCCTGTGGTGTTCCCTAGGGGCCTGTAGAGTCTCGTACGGTTCCGTAGGGGCCTGTAGTGTTCCCTAGGGGCCTCTAGAGTCTCCTACGGTTCCGTAGGGTCCTGTAGGTTTCCATAAGCACCTGCAGAGGTCTGAAGGGGCCCGTACTGTTCCGTAAGGATCCATAGGGTTCCGTAGAGCTTCGTAGGTTCCCTAGAGGCCTGTAGAGTACCGCAGGAGCCAGTAGTGTTCTGTAGGGGCCCGTAGGGTTCCTTCCATAGGGGCTGGCAGTGTTCCGTAGGGTCCTGTAGGGTTGTTTAAGTGCCCGCAGGAGTCTGTAGGAATCCGTGGGATTCTGTAAGGTTCCAGAGGGTCCTGCAGGGTTCCGTAGGGGCCCGTAGCTTTCCGTAGTGGTTGGTAAAGTTCCCTAGGGCCCTGTACCGTTCCGTAACTGCCTGCAAGGGTCTTTAGGCTTCCGTAGGGGCTGGTAGGGTTCCATAAAGTTCCGTGGGTTCCTGCAGAGTTCTGCAAGTGCCCGCAAGGGCCTGTAGGGGCGCACAGTGTTTCTGTCAGGTTCCGTAGAGTTCCGTAGGGGCCATAGGTTTCCGTAGCGGCTGGTAGTATTCCGTAGGGGTCTGTAGGGTTCCGTAGGCACCTGCAGTGTTCTGTAGGAGCCCATAGGGTTTTAGTGAGGTTCCGTTGTGTTGCTAAGGGTCTTGTAGAGTGCTGTCGGGTCCTGGAGTATTCTGTAGGGTTCCAGAGGGGCTCGTAGGGTTCCGTTGAAATCTGTAGGCTTCCCTAGGAGCCCGTGGAGTCCCGTAGATTTCCGTAGGGGCCTGTAGGGTTGTGTAAGTGCCCGCAGGGGTTGGTAGGAGCTTGTAGGGTGCCATAAGTTTCCAGAGGGTTGTGTAGGGTTCCGTAGGGGCCTGTGGTGTTCCCTAGGGGCCTGTAGAGTCTCGTACGGTTCTGTAGGGGCCTGTGGTGTTCCCTAGGGGCCTGTAGAGTCTCGTACGGTTCCGTAGGGGCCTTTAGTGTTCCCTAGGGGCCTCTAGAGTCTCGTACAGTTCCGTAGGGTCCTGTAGGTTTCCATAAGCGCCCGCAGAGGTCTGAAGGGGCCCGTACTGTTCCGTAAGGATCCATAGGGTTCCGTAGAGCTTCGTAGGTTCCCTAGAGGCCTGTAGAGTACCGCAGGAGCCAGTAGTGTTCTGTAGGGGCCCGTAGGGTTCCTTCCATAGGGGCTGGCAGTGTTCCGTAGGGTCCTGTAGGGTTGTTTAAGTGCCCGCAGGAGTCTGTAGGAATCCGTGGGATTCTGTAAGGTTCCAGAGGGTCCTGCAGGGTTCCGTAGGGGCCCGTAGCTTTCCGTAGTGGTTGGTAAAGTTCCCTAGGGCCCTGTACCGTTCCGTAACTGCCTGCAAGGGTCTTTAGGCTTCCGTAGGGGCTGGTAGGGTTCCATAAAGTTCCGTGGGTTCCTGCAGAGTTCTGCAAGTGCCCGCAAGGGCCTGTAGGGGCGCACAGTGTTTCTGTCAGGTTCCGTAGAGTTCCGTAGGGGCCATAGGTTTCCGTAGCGGCTGGTAGTATTCCGTAGGGGTCTGTAGGGTTCCGTAGGCACCTGCAGTGTTCTGTAGGAGCCCATAGGGTTTTAGTGAGGTTCCGTTGTGTTGCTAAGGGTCTTGTAGAGTGCTGTCGGGTCCTGGAGTATTCTGTAGGGTTCCAGAGGGGCTCGTAGGGTTCCGTTGAAATCTGTAGGCTTCCCTAGGAGCCCGTGGAGTCCCGTAGATTTCCGTAGGGGCCTGTAGGGTTGTGTAAGTGCCCGCAGGGGTTGGTAGGAGCTTGTAGGGTGCCATAAGTTTCCAGAGGGTTGTGTAGGGTTCCGTAGGGGCCTGTGGTGTTCCCTAGGGGCCTGTAGAGTCTCGTACGGTTCTGTAGGGGCCTGTGGTGTTCCCTAGGGGCCTGTAGAGTCTCGTACGGTTCCGTAGGGGCCTTTAGTGTTCCCTAGGGGCCTCTAGAGTCTCGTACAGTTCCGTAGGGTCCTGTAGGTTTCCATAAGCGCCCGCAGAGGTCTGAAGGGGCCCGTACTGTTCCGTAAGGATCCATAGGGTTCCGTAGAGCTTCGTAGGTTCCTTAGAGGCCTGTAGAGTACCGCAGTAGCCAGTAGTGTTCTGTAGGGACCCGTAAGGTTCCTTCCGTAGGGGCTGGCAGTGTTCCGTAGGGGCCTGTAGGGTTGTGTAAGTGCCCGCAGCAGTCTGTAGGAGTCTGTGGGATTCTGTAAGGTTCTGGAGGGTTCTGCAGGGTTCTGTAGGGGCCCGTAGAGTTCCGTAGTGGCTGGTAAAGTTCTGTAGGGCCCTGTGGGGTTCTGTATGGACCTGTAGGGTTCCGTAGGGGCCTGCAGGGTTCTGTAAGTGCCCGCAGGTGTCTGTAGGGTTCCGTAGGGGTCTGTAGGGTTCCGTAGGCACCTGCAGTGTTCTGTAGGAGCCCATAGGGTTTTAGTGAGGTTCCGTTGTGTTGCTAAGGGTCTTGTAGAGTGCTGTCGGGTCCTGGAGTATTCTGTAGGGTTCCAGAGGGGCTCGTAGGGTTCCGTTGAAATCTGTAGGCTTCCCTAGGGGCCCGTGGAGTCCCGTAGATTTCCGTAGGGGCCTGTAGGGTTGTGTAAGTGCCCGCAGGGGTTGGTAGGAGCTAGTAGGGTGCCATAAGTTTCCAGAGGGTTGTGTAGGGTTCCGTAGGGGCCTGTGGTGTTCCCTAGGGGCCTGTAGAGTCTCGTACGGTTCCGTAGGGGCCTGTAGTGTTCCCTAGGGGCCTCTAGAGTCTCCTACGGTTCCGTAGGGTCCTGTAGGTTTCCATAAGCACCTGCAGAGGTCTGAAGGGGCCCGTACTGTTCCGTAAGGATCCATAGGGTTCCGTAGAGCTTCAGAGGTTCCCTAGAGGCCTGTAGAGTACCGCAGGAGCCAGTAGTGTTCTGTAGGGGCCCGTAGGGTTCCTTCCATAGGGGCTGGCAGTGTTCCGTAGGGTCCTGTAGGGTTGTTTAAGTGCCCGCAGGAGTCTGTAGGAATCCGTGGGATTCTGTAAGGTTCCAGAGGGTTCTGCAGGGTTCCGTAGGGGCCCGTAGCTTTCCGTAGTGGTTGGTAAAGTTCCCTAGGGCCCTGTACCGTTCCGTAACTGCCTGCAAGGGTCTTTAGGCTTCCGTAGGGGCTGGTAGGGTTCCATAAAGTTCCGTGGGTTCCTGAAGAGTTCTGCAAGTGCCCACAAGGGCCTGTAGGGGCGCACAGTGTTTCTGTCAGGTTCCGTAGAGTTCCGTAGGGGCCATAGGTTTCCGTAGCGGCTGGTAGTATTCCGTAGGGGTCTGTAGGGTTCCGTAGGCACCTGCAGTGTTCTGTAGGAGCCCATAGGGTTTTAGTGAGGTTCCGTTGTGTTGCTAAGGGTCTTGTAGAGTGCTGTCGGGTCCTGGAGTATTCTGTAGGGTTCCAGAGGGGCTCGTAGGGTTCCGTTGAAATCTGTAGGCTTCCCTAGGGGCCCGTGGAGTCCCGTAGATTTCCGTAGGGGCCTGTAGGGTTGTGTAAGTGCCCGCAGGGGTTGGTAGGAGCTTGTAGGGTGCCATAAGTTTCCAGAGGGTTGTGTAGGGTTCCGTAGGGGCCTGTGGTGTTCCCTAGGGGCCTGTAGAGTCTCGTACGGTTCCGTAGGGGCCTGTAGTGTTCCCTAGGGGCCTCTAGAGTCTCGTACAGTTCCGTAGGGTCCTGTAGGTTTCCATAAGAACCCGCAGAGGTCTGAAGGGGCCCGTACTGTTCCGTAAGGATCCATAGGGTTCCGTAGAGCTTCGTAGGTTCCTTAGAGGCCTGTAGAGTACCGCAGTAGCCAGTAGTGTTCTGTAGGGACCCGTAAGGTTCCTTCCGTAGGGGCTGGCAGTGTTCCGTAGGGGCCTGTAGGGTTGTGTAAGTGCCCGCAGCAGTCTGTAGGAGTCTGTGGGATTCTGTAAGGTTCTGGAGGGTTCTGCAGGGTTCTGTAGGGGCCCGTAGAGTTCCGTAGTGGCTGGTAAAGTTCCGTAGGGCCCTGTGGGGTTCTGTATGGACCTGTAGGGTTCCGTAGGGGCCTGCAGGGTTCTGTAAGTGCCCGCAGGTGTCTGTAGGGTTCCGTAGGGGTCTGTAGGGTTCCGTAGGCACCTGCAGTGTTCTGTAGGAGCCCATAGGGTTTTAGTGAGGTTCCGTTGTGTTGCTAAGGGTCTTGTAGAGTGCTGTCAGGTCCTGGAATATTCTGTAGGGTTCCAGAGGGGCTCGTAGGGTTCCGTTGAAATCTGTAGGCTTCCCTAGGGGCCCGTGGAGTCCCGTAGATTTCCGTAGGGGCCTGTAGGGTTGTGTAAGTGCCCGCAGGGGTTGGTAGGAGCTTGTAGGGTGCCATAAGTTTCCAGAGGGTTGTGTAGGGTTCCGTAGGGGCCTGTGGTGTTCCCTAGGGGCCTGTAGAGTCTCGTACGGTTCCGTAGGGGCCTGTGGTGTTCCCTAGGGGCCTCTAGAGTCTCCTACGGTTCCGTAGGGTCCTGTAGGTTTCCATAAGCACCTGCAGAGGTCTGAAGGGGCCCGTACTGTTCTGTAAGGATCCATAGGGTTCCGTAGAGCTTCGTAGGTTCCCTAGAGGCCTGTAGAGTACCGCAGGAGCCAGTAGTGTTCTGTAGGGGCCCGTAGGGTTCCTTCCATAGGGGCTGGCAGTGTTCCGTAGGGTCCTGTAGGGTTGTTTAAGTGCCCGCAGGAGTCTGTAGGAATCCGTGGGATTCTGTAAGGTTCCGGAGGGTTCTGCAGGGTTCCGTAGGGGCCTGTAGCTTTCCGTAGTGGTTGGTAAAGTTCCCTAGGGCCCTGTACCGTTCCGTAACTGCCTGCAAGGGTCTTTAGGCTTCCGTAGGGGCTGGTAGGGTTCCATAAAGTTCCGTGGGTTCCTGCAGAGTTCTGCAAGTGCCCGCAAGGGCCTGTAGGGGCGCACAGTGTTTCTGTCAGGTTCCGTAGAGTTCCGTAGGGGCCATAGGTTTCCGTAGCGGCTGGTAGTATTCCGTAGGGGTCTGTACGGTTCCGTAGGCACCTGCAGTGTTCTGTAGGAGCCCATAGGGTTTTCGTGAGGTTCCGTTGTGTTGCTAAGGGTCTTGTAGAGTGCTGTCGGGTCCTGGAGTATTCTGTAGGGTTCCAGAGGGGCTCGTAGGGTTCCGTTGAAATCTGTAGGCTTCCCTAGGAGCCCGTGGAGTCCCGTAGATTTCCGTAGGGGCCTGTAGGGTTGTGTAAGTGCCCGCAGGGGTTGGTAGGAGCTTGTAGGGTGCCATAAGTTTCCAGAGGGTTGTGTAGGGTTCCGTAGGGGCCTGTGGTGTTCCCTAGGGGCCTGTAGAGTCTCGTACGGTTCCGTAGGGGCCTGTAGTGTTCCCTAGGGGCCTCTAGAGTCTCGTACAGTTCCGTAGGGTCCTGTAGGTTTCCATAAGCGCCCGCAGAGGTCTGAAGGGGCCCGTACTGTTCCGTAAGGATCCATAGGGTTCCGTAGAGCTTCGTAGGTTCCTTAGAGGCCTGTAGAGTACCGCAGTAGCCAGTAGTGTTCTGTAGGGACCCGTAAGGTTCCTTCCGTAGGGGCTGGCAGTGTTCCGTAGGGGCCTGTAGGGTTGTGTAAGTGCCCGCAGCAGTCTGTAGGAGTCTGTGGGATTCTGTAAGGTTCTGGAGGGTTCTGCAGGGTTCTGTAGGGGCCCGTAGAGTTCCGTAGTGGCTGGTAAAGTTCCGTAGGGCCCTGTGGGGTTCTGTATGGACCTGTAGGGTTCCGTAGGGGCCTGCAGGGTTCTGTAAGTGCCCGCAGGTGTCTGTAGGGTTCCGTAGGGGTCTGTAGGGTTCCGTAGGCACCTGCAGTGTTCTGTAGGAGCCCATAGGGTTTTCGTGAGGTTCCGTTGTGTTGCTAAGGGTCTTGTAGAGTGCTGTCGGGTCCTGGAGTATTCTGTAGGGTTCCAGAGGGGCTCGTAGGGTTCCGTTGAAATCTGTAGGCTTCCCTAGGGGCCCGTGGAGTCCCGTAGATTTCCGTAGGGGCCTGTAGGGTTGTGTAAGTGCCCGCAGGGGTTGGTAGGAGGTTGTAGGGTGCCATAAGTTTCCAGAGGGTTGTGTAGGGTTCCGTAGGGGCCTGTGGTGTTCCCTAGGGGCCTGTAGAGTCTCGTACGGTTCCGTAGGGGCCTGTAGTGTTCCCTAGGGGCCTCTAGAGTCTCCTACGGTTCCGTAGGGTCCTGTAGGTTTCCATAAGCACCTGCAGAGGTCTGAAGGGGCCCGTACTGTTCCGTAAGGATCCATAGGGTTCCGTAGAGCTTCGTAGGTTCCCTAGAGGCCTGTAGAGTACCGCAGGAGCCAGTAGTGTTCTGTAGGGGCCCGTAGGGTTCCTTCCATAGGGGCTGGCAGTGTTCCGTAGGGTCCTGTAGGGTTGTTTAAGTGCCCGCAGGAGTCTGTAGGAATCCGTGGGATTCTGTAAGGTTCCAGAGGGTCCTGCAGGGTTCCGTAGGGGCCCGTAGCTTTCCGTAGTGGTTGGTAAAGTTCCCTAGGGCCCTGTACCGTTCCGTAACTGCCTGCAAGGGTCTTTAGGCTTCCGTAGGGGCTGGTAGGGTTCCATAAAGTTCCGTGGGTTCCTGCAGAGTTCTGCAAGTGCCCGCAAGGGCCTGTAGGGGCGCACAGTGTTTCTGTCAGGTTCCGTAGAGTTCCGTAGGGGCCATAGGTTTCCGTAGCGGCTGGTAGTATTCCGTAGGGGTCTGTAGGGTTCCGTAGGCACCTGCAGTGTTCTGTAGGAGCCCATAGGGTTTTAGTGAGGTTCCGTTGTGTTGCTAAGGGTCTTGTAGAGTGCTGTCGGGTCCTGGAGTATTCTGTAGGGTTCCAGAGGGGCTCGTAGGGTTCCGTTGAAATCTGTAGGCTTCCCTAGGAGCCCGTGGAGTCCCGTAGATTTCCGTAGGGGCCTGTAGGGTTGTGTAAGTGCCCGCAGGGGTTGGTAGGAGCTTGTAGGGTGCCATAAGTTTCCAGAGGGTTGTGTAGGGTTCCGTAGGGGCCTGTGGTGTTCCCTAGGGGCCTGTAGAGTCTCGTACGGTTCTGTAGGGGCCTGTGGTGTTCCCTAGGGGCCTGTAGAGTCTCGTACGGTTCCGTAGGGGCCTTTAGTGTTCCCTAGGGGCCTCTAGAGTCTCGTACAGTTCCGTAGGGTCCTGTAGGTTTCCATAAGCGCCCGCAGAGGTCTGAAGGGGCCCGTACTGTTCCGTAAGGATCCATAGGGTTCCGTAGAGCTTCGTAGGTTCCCTAGAGGCCTGTAGAGTACCGCAGGAGCCAGTAGTGTTCTGTAGGGGCCCGTAGGGTTCCTTCCATAGGGGCTGGCAGTGTTCCGTAGGGTCCTGTAGGGTTGTTTAAGTGCCCGCAGGAGTCTGTAGGAATCCGTGGGATTCTGTAAGGTTCCAGAGGGTCCTGCAGGGTTCCGTAGGGGCCCGTAGCTTTCCGTAGTGGTTGGTAAAGTTCCCTAGGGCCCTGTACCGTTCCGTAACTGCCTGCAAGGGTCTTTAGGCTTCCGTAGGGGCTGGTAGGGTTCCATAAAGTTCCGTGGGTTCCTGCAGAGTTCTGCAAGTGCCCGCAAGGGCCTGTAGGGGCGCACAGTGTTTCTGTCAGGTTCCGTAGAGTTCCGTAGGGGCCATAGGTTTCCGTAGCGGCTGGTAGTATTCCGTAGGGGTCTGTAGGGTTCCGTAGGCACCTGCAGTGTTCTGTAGGAGCCCATAGGGTTTTAGTGAGGTTCCGTTGTGTTGCTAAGGGTCTTGTAGAGTGCTGTCGGGTCCTGGAGTATTCTGTAGGGTTCCAGAGGGGCTCGTAGGGTTCCGTTGAAATCTGTAGGCTTCCCTAGGAGCCCGTGGAGTCCCGTAGATTTCCGTAGGGGCCTGTAGGGTTGTGTAAGTGCCTGCAGGGGTTGGTAGGAGCTTGTAGGGTGCCATAAGTTTCCAGAGGGTTGTGTAGGGTTCCGTAGGGGCCTGTGGTGTTCCCTAGGGGCCTGTAGAGTCTCGTACGGTTCTGTAGGGGCCTGTGGTGTTCCCTAGGGGCCTGTAGAGTCTCGTACGGTTCCGTAGGGGCCTTTAGTGTTCCCTAGGGGCCTCTAGAGTCTCGTACAGTTCCGTAGGGTCCTGTAGGTTTCCATAAGCGCCCGCAGAGGTCTGAAGGGGCCCGTACTGTTCCGTAAGGATCCATAGGGTTCCGTAGAGCTTCGTAGGTTCCTTAGAGGCCTGTAGAGTACCGCAGTAGCCAGTAGTGTTCTGTAGGGACCCGTAAGGTTCCTTCCGTAGGGGCTGGCAGTGTTCCGTAGGGGCCTGTAGGGTTGTGTAAGTGCCCGCAGCAGTCTGTAGGAGTCTGTGGGATTCTGTAAGGTTCTGGAGGGTTCTGCAGGGTTCTGTAGGGGCCCGTAGAGTTCCGTAGTGGCTGGTAAAGTTCTGTAGGGCCCTGTGGGGTTCTGTATGGACCTGTAGGGTTCCGTAGGGGCCTGCAGGGTTCTGTAAGTGCCCGCAGGTGTCTGTAGGGTTCCGTAGGGGTCTGTAGGGTTCCGTAGGCACCTGCAGTGTTCTGTAGGAGCCCATAGGGTTTTAGTGAGGTTCCGTTGTGTTGCTAAGGGTCTTGTAGAGTGCTGTCGGGTCCTGGAGTATTCTGTAGGGTTCCAGAGGGGCTCGTAGGGTTCCGTTGAAATCTGTAGGCTTCCCTAGGGGCCCGTGGAGTCCCGTAGATTTCCGTAGGGGCCTGTAGGGTTGTGTAAGTGCCCGCAGGGGTTGGTAGGAGCTAGTAGGGTGCCATAAGTTTCCAGAGGGTTGTGTAGGGTTCCGTAGGGGCCTGTGGTGTTCCCTAGGGGCCTGTAGAGTCTCGTACGGTTCCGTAGGGGCCTGTAGTGTTCCCTAGGGGCCTCTAGAGTCTCCTACGGTTCCGTAGGGTCCTGTAGGTTTCCATAAGCACCTGCAGAGGTCTGAAGGGGCCCGTACTGTTCCGTAAGGATCCATAGGGTTCCGTAGAGCTTCAGAGGTTCCCTAGAGGCCTGTAGAGTACCGCAGGAGCCAGTAGTGTTCTGTAGGGGCCCGTAGGGTTCCTTCCATAGGGGCTGGCAGTGTTCCGTAGGGTCCTGTAGGGTTGTTTAAGTGCCCGCAGGAGTCTGTAGGAATCCGTGGGATTCTGTAAGGTTCCAGAGGGTTCTGCAGGGTTCCGTAGGGGCCCGTAGCTTTCCGTAGTGGTTGGTAAAGTTCCCTAGGGCCCTGTACCGTTCCGTAACTGCCTGCAAGGGTCTTTAGGCTTCCGTAGGGGCTGGTAGGGTTCCATAAAGTTCCGTGGGTTCCTGAAGAGTTCTGCAAGTGCCCACAAGGGCCTGTAGGGGCGCACAGTGTTTCTGTCAGGTTCCGTAGAGTTCCGTAGGGGCCATAGGTTTCCGTAGCGGCTGGTAGTATTCCGTAGGGGTCTGTAGGGTTCCGTAGGCACCTGCAGTGTTCTGTAGGAGCCCATAGGGTTTTAGTGAGGTTCCGTTGTGTTGCTAAGGGTCTTGTAGAGTGCTGTCGGGTCCTGGAGTATTCTGTAGGGTTCCAGAGGGGCTCGTAGGGTTCCGTTGAAATCTGTAGGCTTCCCTAGGGGCCCGTGGAGTCCCGTAGATTTCCGTAGGGGCCTGTAGGGTTGTGTAAGTGCCCGCAGGGGTTGGTAGGAGCTTGTAGGGTGCCATAAGTTTCCAGAGGGTTGTGTAGGGTTCCGTAGGGGCCTGTGGTGTTCCCTAGGGGCCTGTAGAGTCTCGTACGGTTCCGTAGGGGCCTGTAGTGTTCCCTAGGGGCCTCTAGAGTCTCGTACAGTTCCGTAGGGTCCTGTAGGTTTCCATAAGCGCCCGCAGAGGTCTGAAGGGGCCCGTACTGTTCCGTAAGGATCCATAGGGTTCCGTAGAGCTTCGTAGGTTCCTTAGAGGCCTGTAGAGTACCGCAGTAGCCAGTAGTGTTCTGTAGGGACCCGTAAGGTTCCTTCCGTAGGGGCTGGCAGTGTTCCGTAGGGGCCTGTAGGGTTGTGTAAGTGCCCGCAGCAGTCTGTAGGAGTCTGTGGGATTCTGTAAGGTTCTGGAGGGTTCTGCAGGGTTCTGTAGGGGCCCGTAGAGTTCCGTAGTGGCTGGTAAAGTTCCGTAGGGCCCTGTGGGGTTCTGTATGGACCTGTAGGGTTCCGTAGGGGCCTGCAGGGTTCTGTAAGTGCCCGCAGGTGTCTGTAGGGTTCCGTAGGGGTCTGTAGGGTTCCGTAGGCACCTGCAGTGTTCTGTAGGAGCCCATAGGGTTTTAGTGAGGTTCCGTTGTGTTGCTAAGGGTCTTGTAGAGTGCTGTCAGGTCCTGGAATATTCTGTAGGGTTCCAGAGGGGCTCGTAGGGTTCCGTTGAAATCTGTAGGCTTCCCTAGGGGCCCGTGGAGTCCCGTAGATTTCCGTAGGGGCCTGTAGGGTTGTGTAAGTGCCCGCAGGGGTTGGTAGGAGCTTGTAGGGTGCCATAAGTTTCCAGAGGGTTGTGTAGGGTTCCGTAGGGGCCTGTGGTGTTCCCTAGGGGCCTGTAGAGTCTCGTACGGTTCCGTAGGGGCCTGTGGTGTTCCCTAGGGGCCTCTAGAGTCTCCTACGGTTCCGTAGGGTCCTGTAGGTTTCCATAAGCACCTGCAGAGGTCTGAAGGGGCCCGTACTGTTCTGTAAGGATCCATAGGGTTCCGTAGAGCTTCGTAGGTTCCCTAGAGGCCTGTAGAGTACCGCAGGAGCCAGTAGTGTTCTGTAGGGGCCCGTAGGGTTCCTTCCATAGGGGCTGGCAGTGTTCCGTAGGGTCCTGTAGGGTTGTTTAAGTGCCCGCAGGAGTCTGTAGGAATCCGTGGGATTCTGTAAGGTTCCGGAGGGTTCTGCAGGGTTCCGTAGGGGCCTGTAGCTTTCCGTAGTGGTTGGTAAAGTTCCCTAGGGCCCTGTACCGTTCCGTAACTGCCTGCAAGGGTCTTTAGGCTTCCGTAGGGGCTGGTAGGGTTCCATAAAGTTCCGTGGGTTCCTGCAGAGTTCTGCAAGTGCCCGCAAGGGCCTGTAGGGGCGCACAGTGTTTCTGTCAGGTTCCGTAGAGTTCCGTAGGGGCCATAGGTTTCCGTAGCGGCTGGTAGTATTCCGTAGGGGTCTGTACGGTTCCGTAGGCACCTGCAGTGTTCTGTAGGAGCCCATAGGGTTTTCGTGAGGTTCCGTTGTGTTGCTAAGGGTCTTGTAGAGTGCTGTCGGGTCCTGGAGTATTCTGTAGGGTTCCAGAGGGGCTCGTAGGGTTCCGTTGAAATCTGTAGGCTTCCCTAGGAGCCCGTGGAGTCCCGTAGATTTCCGTAGGGGCCTGTAGGGTTGTGTAAGTGCCCGCAGGGGTTGGTAGGAGCTTGTAGGGTGCCATAAGTTTCCAGAGGGTTGTGTAGGGTTCCGTAGGGGCCTGTGGTGTTCCCTAGGGGCCTGTAGAGTCTCGTACGGTTCCGTAGGGGCCTGTAGTGTTCCCTAGGGGCCTGTAGAGTCTCGTACAGTTCCGTAGGGTCCTGTAGGTTTCCATAAGCGCCCGCAGAGGTCTGAAGGGGCCCGTACTGTTCCGTAAGGATCCATAGGGTTCCGTAGAGCTTCGTAGGTTCCTTAGAGGCCTGTAGAGTACCGCAGTAGCCAGTAGTGTTCTGTAGGGACCCGTAAGGTTCCTTCCGTAGGGGCTGGCAGTGTTCCGTAGGGGCCTGTAGGGTTGTGTAAGTGCCCGCAGCAGTCTGTACGAGTCTGTGGGATTCTGTAAGGTTCTGGAGGGTTCTGCAGGGTTCTGTAGGGGCCCGTAGAGTTCCGTAGTGGCTGGTAAAGTTCCGTAGGGCCCTGTGGGGTTCTGTATGGACCTGTAGGGTTCCGTAGGGGCCTGCAGGGTTCTGTAAGTGCCCGCAGGTGTCTGTAGGGTTCCGTAGGGGTCTGTAGGGTTCCGTAGGCACCTGCAGTGTTCTGTAGGAGCCCATAGGGTTTTCGTGAGGTTCCGTTGTGTTGCTAAGGGTCTTGTAGAGTGCTGTCGGGTCCTGGAGTATTCTGTAGGGTTCCAGAGGGGCTCGTAGGGTTCCGTTGAAATCTGTAGGCTTCCCTAGGGGCCCGTGGAGTCCCGTAGATTTCCGTAGGGGCCTGTAGGGTTGTGTAAGTGCCCGCAGGGGTTGGTAGGAGGTTGTAGGGTGCCATAAGTTTCCAGAGGGTTGTGTAGGGTTCCGTAGGGGCCTGTGGTGTTCCCTAGGGGCCTGTAGAGTCTCGTACGGTTCCGTAGGGGCCTGTAGTGTTCCCTAGGGGCCTCTAGAGTCTCCTACGGTTCCGTAGGGTCCTGTAGGTTTCCATAAGCACCTGCAGAGGTCTGAAGGGGCCCGTACTGTTCCGTAAGGATCCATAGGGTTCCGTAGAGCTTCAGAGGTTCCCTAGAGGCCTGTAGAGTACCGCAGGAGCCAGTAGTGTTCTGTAGGGGCCCGTAGGGTTCCTTCCATAGGGGCTGGCAGTGTTCCGTAGGGTCCTGTAGGGTTGTTTAAGTGCCCGCAGGAGTCTGTAGGAATCCGTGGGATTCTGTAAGGTTCCAGAGGGTTCTGCAGGGTTCCGTAGGGGCCCGTAGCTTTCCGTAGTGGTTGGTAAAGTTCCCTAGGGCCCTGTACCGTTCTGTAACTGCCTGCAAGGGTCTTTAGGCTTCCGTAGGGGCTGGTAGGATTCCATAAAGTTCCGTGGGTTCCTGCAGAGTTCTGCAAGTGCCCGCAAGGGCCTGTAGGGGCGCACAGTGTTTCTGTCAGGTTCCGTAGAGTTCCGTAGGGGCCATAGGTTTCCGTAGCGGCTGGTAGTATTCCGTAGGGGTCTGTAGGGTTCCGTAGGCGCCTGCAGTGTTCTGTAGGAGCCCATAGGGTTTTCGTGAGGTTCCGTTGTGTTGCTAAGGGTCTTGTAGAGTGCTGTCGGGTCCTGGAGTATTCTGTAGGGTTCCAGAGGGGCTCGTAGGGTTCCGTCGAAATCTGTAGGCTTCCCTAGGGGCCCGTGGAGTCCCGTAGATTTCCGTAGGGGCCTGTAGGGTTGTGTAAGTGCCCGCAGGGGTTGGTAGGAGGTTGTAGGGTGCCATAAGTTTCCAGAGGGTTGTGTAGGGTTCCGTAGGGGCCTGTGGTGTTCCCTAGGGGCCTGTAGAGTCTCGTACGGTTCCGTAGGGGCCTGTGGTGTTCCCTAGGGGCCTCTAGAGTCTCCTACGGTTCCGTAGGGTCCTGTAGGTTTCCATAAGCACCTGCAGAGGTCTGAAGGGGCCCGTACTGTTCCGTAAGGATCCATAGGGTTCCGTAGAGCTTCGTAGGTTCCCTAGAGGCCTGTAGAGTACCGCAGGAGCCAGTAGTGTTCTGTAGGGGCCCGTAGGGTTCCTTCCATAGGGGCTGGCAGTGTTCCGTAGGGTCCTGTAGGGTTGTTTAAGTGCCCGCAGGAGTCTGTAGGAATCCGTGGGATTCTGTAAGGTTCCGGAGGGTTCTGCAGGGTTCCGTAGGGGCCCGTAGCATTCCGTAGTGGTTGGTAAAGTTCCCTAGGGCCCTGTACCGTTCCGTAACTGCCTGCAAGGGTCTTTAGGCTTCCGTAGGGGCTGGTAGGGTTCCATAAAGTTCCGTGGGTTCCTGCAGAGTTCTGCAAGTGCCCGCAAGGGCCTGTAGGGCGCACAGTGTTTCTGTCAGGTTCCGTAGAGTTCCGTAGGGGGCATAGGTTTCCGTAGCGGCTGGTAATATTCCGTAGGGGTCTGTAGGGTTTCCGTAGGCACCTGCAGTGTTCTGTAGGAGCCCATAGGGTTTTCGTGAGGTTCCGTTGTGTTGCTAAGGGTCTTGTAGAGTGCTGTCGGGTCCTGGAGTATTCTGTAGGGTTCCAGAGGGGCTCGTAGGGTTCCGTCGAAATCTGTAGGCTTCCCTAAGGGCCCGTGGAGTCCCGTAGATTTCCGTAGAGGCCTGTAGGGTTGTGTAAGTGCCTGCAGGGGTTGGTAGGAGCTTGTAGGGTGCCATAAGTTTCCAGAGGGTTGTGTAGGGTTCCGTAGGGGCCTGTGGCGTTCCCTAGGGGCCTGTAGAGTCTCGTACGGTTCTGTAGGGGCCTGTGGTGTTCCCTAGGGGCCTGTAGAGTCTCGTACAGTTCCGTAGGGTCCTGTAGGTTTCCATAAGCGCCCGCAGAGGTCTGAAGGGGCCCGTACTGTTCCGTAAGGATCCATAGGGTTCCGTAGAGCTTCGTAGGTTCCTTAGAGGCCTGTAGAGTACCGCAGTAGCCAGTAGTGTTCTGTAGGGACCCGTAAGGTTCCTTCCGTAGGGGCTGGCAGTGTTCCGTAGGGGCCTGTAGGGTTGTGTAAGTGCCCGCAGCAGTCTGTAGGAGTCTGTGGGATTTTTAAGGTTCTGGAGGGTTCTGCAGGGTTCTGTAGAGGCCCGTAGAGCTCCGTAGTGGCTGGTAAAGTTCCGTAGGGCCCTGTGGGGTTCTGTATGGACCTGTAGGGTTCTGTAGGGGCCTGCAGGGTTCTGTAAGTGCCCGCAGGTGTCTGTAGGGTTCCGTAGGGGTCTGTAGGGTTCCGTAGGCGCCTGCAGTGTTCTGTAGGAGCCCATAGGGTTTTAGTGAGGTTCCGTTGTGTTGCTAAGGGTCTTGTAGAGTGCTGTCGGGTCCTGGAGTATTCTGTAGGGTTCCAGAGGGGCTCGTAGGGTTCCGTTGAAATCTGTAGGCTTCCCTAGGAGCCCGTGGAGTCCCGTAGATTTCCGTAGGGGCCTGTAGGGTTGTGTAAGTGCCCGCAGGGGTTGGTAGGAGCTTGTAGGGTGCCATAAGTTTCCAGAGGGTTGTGTAGGGTTCCGTAGGGGCCTGTGGTGTTCCCTAGGGGCCTGTAGAGTCTCGTACGGTTCCGTAGGGGCCTGTAGTGTTCCCTAGGGGCCTCTAGAGTCTCCTACGGTTCCGTAGGGTCCTGTAGGTTTCCATAAGCACCTGCAGAGGTCTGAAGGGGCCCGTACTGTTCCGTAAGGATCCATAGGGTTCCGTAGAGCTTCAGAGGTTCCCTAGAGGCCTGTAGAGTACCGCAGGAGCCAGTAGTGTTCTGTAGGGGCCCGTAGGGTTCCTTCCATAGGGGCTGGCAGTGTTCCGTAGGGTCCTGTAGGGTTGTTTAAGTGCCCGCAGGAGTCTGTAGGAATCCGTGGGATTCTGTAAGGTTCCAGAGGGTTCTGCAGGGTTCCGTAGGGGCCCGTAGCTTTCCGTAGTGGTTGGTAAAGTTCCCTAGGGCCCTGTACCGTTCTGTAACTGCCTGCAAGGGTCTTTAGGCTTCCGTAGGGGCTGGTAGGGTTCCATAAAGTTCCGTGGGTTCCTGCAGAGTTCTGCAAGTGCCCGCAAGGGCCTGTAGGGGCGCACAGTGTTTCTGTCAGGTTCCGTAGAGTTCCGTAGGGGCCATAGGTTTCCGTAGCGGCTGGTAGTATTCCGTAGGGGTCTGTAGGGTTCCGTAGGCACCTGCAGTGTTCTGTAGGAGCCCATAGGGTTTTAGTGAGGTTCCGTTGTGTTGCTAAGGGTCTTGTAGAGTGCTGTCAGGTCCTGGAGTATTCTGTAGGGTTCCAGAGGGGCTCGTAGGGTTCCGTTGAAATCTGTAGGCTTCCCTAGGAGCCCGTGGAGTCCCGTAGATTTCCGTAGGGGCCTGTAGGGTTGTGTAAGTGCCCGCAGGGGTTGGTAGGAGCTTGTAGGGTGCCATAAGTTTCCAGAGGGTTGTGTAGGGTTCCGTAGGGGCCTGTGGTGTTCCCTAGGGGCCTGTAGAGTCTCGTACGGTTCTGTAGGGGCCTGTGGTGTTCCCTAGGGGCCTGTAGAGTCTCGTACGGTTCCGTAGGGGCCTTTAGTGTTCCCTAGGGGCCTCTAGAGTCTCGTACAGTTCCGTAGGGTCCTGTAGGTTTCCATAAGCGCCCGCAGAGGTCTGAAGGGGCCCGTACTGTTCCGTAAGGATCCATAGGGTTCCGTAGAGCTTCGTAGGTTCCCTAGAGGCCTGTAGAGTACCGCAGGAGCCAGTAGTGTTCTGTAGGGGCCCGTAGGGTTCCTTCCATAGGGGCTGGCAGTGTTCCGTAGGGTCCTGTAGGGTTGTTTAAGTGCCCGCAGGAGTCTGTAGGAATCCGTGGGATTCTGTAAGGTTCCAGAGGGTCCTGCAGGGTTCCGTAGGGGCCCGTAGCTTTCTGTAGTGGTTGGTAAAGTTCCCTAGGGCCCTGTACCGTTCCGTAACTGCCTGCAAGGGTCTTTAGGCTTCCGTAGGGGCTGGTAGGGTTCCATAAAGTTCCGTGGGTTCCTGCAGAGTTCTGCAAGTGCCCGCAAGGGCCTGTAGGGGCGCACAGTGTTTCTGTCAGGTTCCGTAGAGTTCCGTAGGGGCCATAGGTTTCCGTAGCGGCTGGTAGTATTCCGTAGGGGTCTGTAGGGTTCCGTAGGCACCTGCAGTGTTCTGTAGGAGCCCATAGGGTTTTAGTGAGGTTCCGTTGTGTTGCTAAGGGTCTTGTAGAGTGCTGTCGGGTCCTGGAGTATTCTGTAGGGTTCCAGAGGGGCTCGTAGGGTTCCGTCGAAATCTGTAGGCTTCCCTAGGGGCCCGTGGAGTCCCGTAGATTTCCGTAGGGGCCTGTAGGGTTGTGTAAGTGCCTGCAGGGGTTGGTAGGAGCTTGTAGGGTGCCATAAGTTTCCAGAGGGTTGTGTAGGGTTCCGTAGGGGCCTGTGGTGTTCCCTAGGGGCCTGTAGAGTCTCGTACGGTTCCGTAGGGGCCTGTAGTGTTCCCTAGGGGCCTCTAGAGTCTCCTACGGTTCCGTAGGGTCCTGTAGGTTTCCATAAGCACCTGCAGAGGTCTGAAGGGGCCCGTACTGTTCTGTAAGGATCCATAGGGTTCCGTAGAGCTTCGTAGGTTCCCTAGAGGCCTGTAGAGTACCGCAGGAGCCAGTAGTGTTCTGTAGGGGCCCGTAGGGTTCCTTCCATAGGGGCTGGCAGTGTTCCGTAGGGTCCTGTAGGGTTGTTTAAGTGCCCGCAGGAGTCTGTAGGAATCCGTGGGATTCTGTAAGGTTCCAGAGGGTTCTGCAGGGTTCCGTAGGGGCCCGTAGCTTTCCGTAGTGGTTGGTAAAGTTCCCTAGGGCCCTGTACCGTTCCGTAACTGCCTGCAAGGGTCTTTAGGCTTCCGTAGGGGCTGGTAGGGTTCCATAAAGTTCCGTGGGTTCCTGCAGAGTTCTGCAAGTGCCCGCAAGGGCCTGTAGGGGCGCACAGTGTTTCTGTCAGGTTCCGTAGAGTTCCGTAGGGGCCATAGGTTTCCGTAGCGGCTGGTAGTATTCCGTAGGGGTCTGTAGGGTTCCGTAGGCACCTGCAGTGTTCTGTAGGAGCCCATAGGGTTTTAGTGAGGTTCCGTTGTGTTGCTAAGGGTCTTGTAGAGTGCTGTCGGGTCCTGGAGTATTCTGTAGGGTTCCAGAGGGGCTCGTAGGGTTCCGTTGAAATCTGTAGGCTTCCCTAGGAGCCCGTGGAGTCCCGTAGATTTCCGTAGGGGCCTGTAGGGTTGTGTAAGTGCCCGCAGGGGTTGGTAGGAGCTTGTAGGGTGCCATAAGTTTCCAGAGGGTTGTGTAGGGTTCCGTAGGGGCCTGTGGTGTTCCCTAGGGGCCTGTAGAGTCTCGTACGGTTCCGTAGGGGCCTGTAGTGTTCCCTAGGGGCCTCTAGAGTCTCCTACGGTTCCGTAGGGTCCTGTAGGTTTCCATAAGCACCTGCAGAGGTCTGAAGGGGCCCGTACTGTTCCGTAAGGATCCATAGGGTTCCGTAGAGCTTCAGAGGTTCCCTAGAGGCCTGTAGAGTACCGCAGGAGCCAGTAGTGTTCTGTAGGGGCCCGTAGGGTTCCTTCCATAGGGGCTGGCAGTGTTCCGTAGGGTCCTGTAGGGTTGTTTAAGTGCCCGCAGGAGTCTGTAGGAATCCGTGGGATTCTGTAAGGTTCCAGAGGGTTCTGCAGGGTTCCGTAGGGGCCCGTAGCTTTCCGTAGTGGTTGGTAAAGTTCCCTAGGGCCCTGTACCGTTCTGTAACTGCCTGCAAGGGTCTTTAGGCTTCCGTAGGGGCTGGTAGGGTTCCATAAAGTTCCGTGGGTTCCTGCAGAGTTCTGCAAGTGCCCGCAAGGGCCTGTAGGGGCGCACAGTGTTTCTGTCAGGTTCCGTAGAGTTCCGTAGGGGCCATAGGTTTCCGTAGCGGCTGGTAGTATTCCGTAGGGGTCTGTAGGGTTCCGTAGGCACCTGCAGTGTTCTGTAGGAGCCCATAGGGTTTTAGTGAGGTTCCGTTGTGTTGCTAAGGGTCTTGTAGAGTGCTGTCGGGTCCTGGAGTATTCTGTAGGGTTCCAGAGGGGCTCGTAGGGTTCCGTTGAAATCTGTAGGCTTCCCTAGGAGCCCGTGGAGTCCCGTAGATTTCCGTAGGGGCCTGTAGGGTTGTGTAAGTGCCCGCAGGGGTTGGTAGGAGCTTGTAGGGTGCCATAAGTTTCCAGAGGGTTGTGTAGGGTTCCGTAGGGGCCTGTGGTGTTCCCTAGGGGCCTGTAGAGTCTCGTACGGTTTTGTAGGGGCCTGTGGTGTTCCCTAGGGGCCTGTAGAGTCTCGTACGGTTCCGTAGGGGCCTTTAGTGTTCCCTAGGGGCCTCTAGAGTCTCGTACAGTTCCGTAGGGTCCTGTAGGTTTCCATAAGCGCCCGCAGAGGTCTGAAGGGGCCCGTACTGTTCCGTAAGGATCCATAGCGTTCCGTAGAGCTTCGTAGGTTCCTTAGAGGCCTGTAGAGTACCGCAGGAGCCAGTAGTGTTCTGTAGGGGCCCGTAAGGTTCCTTCCGTAGGGGCTGGCAGTGTTCCGTAGGGGCCTGTAGGGTTGTGTAAGTGCCCGCAGCAGTCTGTAGGAGTCTGTGGGATTTTGTAAGGTTCTGGAGGGTTCTGCAGGGTTCTGTAGAGGCCCGTAGAGCTCCGTAGTGGCTGGTAAAGTTCCGTAGGGCCCTGTGGGGTTCTGTATGGACCTGTAGGGTTCTGTAGGGGCCTGCAGGGTTCTGTAAGTGCCCGCAGGTGTCTGTAGGGTTCCGTAGGGGTCTGTAGGGTTCCGTAGGCGCCTGCAGTGTTCTGTAGGAGCCCATAGGGTTTTAGTGAGGTTCCGTTGTGTTGCTAAGGGTCTTGTAGAGTGCTGTCGGGTCCTGGAGTATTCTGTAGGGTTCCAGAGGGGCTCGTAGGGTTCCGTTGAAATCTGTAGGCTTCCCTAGGGGCCCGTGGAGTCCCGTAGATTTCCGTAGGGGCCTGTAGGGTTGTGTAAGTGCCCGCAGGGGTTGGTAGGAGCTTGTAGGGTGCCATAAGTTTCCAGAGGGTTGTGTAGGGTTCTGTAGGGGCCTGTGGTGTTCCCTAGGGGCCTGTAGAGTCTCGTACAGTTCCGTAGGGTCCTGTAGGTTTCCATAAGCGCCCGCAGAGGTCTGAAGGGGCCCGTACTGTTCCGTAAGGATCCATAGGCCTCCGTAGAGCTTCGTAGGTTCCCTAGAGGCCTGTAGAGTACCGCAGGAGCCAGTAGTGTTCTGTAGGGGCCCGTAGGGTTCCTTCCATAGGGGCTGGCAGTGTTCCGTAGGGTCCTGTAGGGTTGTTTAAGTGCTCGCAGGAGTCTGTAGGAATCCGTGGGATTCTGTAAGGTTCCGGAGGGTTCTGCAGGGTTCCGTAGGGGCCCGTAGCATTCCGTAGTGGTTGGTAAAGTTCCCTAGGGCCCTGTACCGTTCCGTAACTGCCTGCAAGGGTCTTTAGGCTTCCGTAGGGGCTGGTAGGGTTCCATAAAGTTCCGTGGGTTCCTGAAGAGTTCTGCAAGTGCCCACAAGGGCCTGTAGGGGCGCACAGTGTTTCTGTCAGGTTCCGTAGAGTTCCGTAGGGGCCATAGGTTTCCGTAGCGGCTGGTAATATTCCGTAGGGGTCTGTAGGGTTCCGTAGGCACCTGCAGTGTTCTGTAGGAGCCCATAGGGTTTTCGTGAGGTTCCGTTGTGTTGCTAAGGGTCTTGTAGAGTGCTGTCGGGTCCTGGAGTATTCTGTAGGGTTCCAGAGGGGCTCGTAGGGTTCCGTTGAAATCTGTAGGCTTCCCTAGGGGCCCGTGGAGTCCCGTAGATTTCCGTAGGGGCCTGTAGGGTTGTGTAAGTGCCTGCAGGGGTTGGTAGGAGCTTGTAGGGTGCCATAAGTTTCCAGAGGGTTGTGTAGGGTTCCGTAGGGGCCTGTGGTGTTCCCTAGGGGCCTGTAGAGTCTCGTACAGTTCCGTAGGGGCCTGTAGGTTTCCATAAGCGCCCGCAGAGGTCTGAAGGGGCCCGTACTGTTCCATAAGGATCCATAGGGCTCCGTAGAGCTTCGTAGGTTCCCTAGAGGCCTGTAGAGTACCGCAGGAGCCAGTAGTGTTCTGTAGGGGCCCGTAGGGTTCCTTCCATAGGGGCTGGCAGTGTTCCGTAGGGTCCTCTAGGGTTGAGTAAGTGCCCGCAGGAGTCTGTAGGAATCCGTGGGATTCTGTAAGGTTCTGGAGGGTTCTGCACGGTTCCGTAGGGGCCCGTAGAGTTCCGTAGTGGCTGGTAATGTTCCCTAGGGCCCTGTACCGTTCCGTAACTGCCTGCAAGGGTCTTTAGGCTTCCGTAGGGGCTGGTAGGGTTCCATAAAGTTCCATGGGTTCCTGCAGAGTTCTGCAAGTGCCCGCAAGGGCCTGTAGGGGCGCACAGTGTTTCTGTCAGGTTCCGTAGAGTTCCGTAGGGGCCATAGGTTTCCGTAGCGGCTGGTAGTATTCCGTAGGGGTCTGTAGGGTTCCGTAGGCACCTGCAGTGTTCTGTAGGAGCCCATAGGGTTTTAGTGAGGTTCCGTTGTGTTGCTAAGGGTCTTGTAGAGTGCTGTCGGGTCCTGGAGTATTCTGTAGGGTTCCAGAGGGGCTCGTAGGGTTCCGTTGAAATCTGTAGGCTTCCCTAGGGGCCCGTGGAGTCCCGTAGATTTCCGTAGGGGCCTGTAGGGTTGTGTAAGTGCCCGCAGGGGTTGGTAGGAGCTTGTAGGGTGCCATAAGTTTCCAGAGGGTTGTGTAGGGTTCCGTAGGGGCCTGTGGTGTTCCCTAGGGGCCTGTAGAGTCTCGTACGGTTCCGTAGGGGCCTGTGGTGTTCCCTAGGGGCCTCTAGAGTCTCCTACGGTTCCGTAGGGTCCTGTAGGTTTCCATAAGCACCTGCAGAGGTCTGAAGGGGCCCGTACTGTTCTGTAAGGATCCATAGGGTTCCGTAGAGCTTCGTAGGTTCCCTAGAGGCCTGTAGAGTACCGCAGGAGCCAGTAGTGTTCTGTAGGGGCCCGTAGGGTTCCTTCCATAGGGGCTGGCAGTGTTCCGTAGGGTCCTGTAGGGTTGTTTAAGTGCCCGCAGGAGTCTGTAGGAATCCGTGGGATTCTGTAAGGTTCCAGAGGGTTCTGCAGGGTTCCGTAGGGGCCCGTAGCTTTCCGTAGTGGTTGGTAAAGTTCCCTAGGGCCCTGTACCGTTCCGTAACTGCCTGCAAGGGTCTTTAGGCTTCCGTAGGGGCTGGTAGGGTTCCATAAAGTTCCGTGGGTTCCTGCAGAGTTCTGCAAGTGCCCGCAAGGGCCTGTAGGGGCGCACAGTGTTTCTGTCAGGTTCCGTAGAGTTCCGTAGGGGCCATAGGTTTCCGTAGCGGCTGGTAGTATTCCGTAGGGGTCTGTACGGTTCCGTAGGCACCTGCAGTGTTCTGTAGGAGCCCATAGGGTTTTAGTGAGGTTCCGTTGTGTTGCTAAGGGTCTTGTAGAGTGCTGTCGGGTCCTGGAGTATTCTGTAGGGTTCCAGAGGGGCTCGTAGGGTTCCGTTGAAATCTGTAGGCTTCCCTAGGGGCCCGTGGAGTCCCGTAGATTTCCGTAGGGGCCTGTAGGGTTGTGTAAGTGCCCGCAGGGGTTGGTAGGAGCTTGTAGGGTGCCATAAGTTTCCAGAGGGTTGTGTAGGGTTCCGTAGGGGCCTGTGGTGTTCCCTAGGGGCCTGTAGAGTCTCGTACGGTTCCGTAGGGGCCTGTAGTGTTCCCTAGGGGCCTCTAGAGTCTCGTACAGTTCCGTAGGGTCCTGTAGGTTTCCATAAGCGCCCGCAGAGGTCTGAAGGGGCCCGTACTGTTCCGTAAGGATCCATAGGGTTCCGTAGAGCTTCATAGGTTCCTTAGAGGCCTGTAGAGTACCGCAGTAGCCAGTAGTGTTCTGTAGGGACCCGTAAGGTTCCTTCCGTAGGGGCTGGCAGTGTTCCGTAGGGGCCTGTAGGGTTGTGTAAGTGCCCGCAGCAGTCTGTAGGAGTCTGTGGGATTCTGTAAGGTTCTGGAGGGTTCTGCAGGGTTCTGTAGGGGCCCGTAGAGTTCCGTAGTGGCTGGTAAAGTTCCGTAGGGCCCTGTGGGGTTCTGTATGGACCTGTAGGGTTCCGTAGGGGCCTGCAGGGTTCTGTAAGTGCCCGCAGGTGTCTGTAGGGTTCCGTAGGGGTCTGTAGGGTTCCGTAGGCACCTGCAGTGTTCTGTAGGAGCCCATAGGGTTTTAGTGAGGTTCCGTTGTGTTGCTAAGGGTCTTGTAGAGTGCTGTCGGGTCCTGGAGTATTCTGTAGGGTTCCAGAGGGGCTCGTAGGGTTCCGTTGAAATCTGTAGGCTTCCCTAGGGGCCCGTGGAGTCCCGTAGATTTCCGTAGGGGCCTGTAGGGTTGTGTAAGTGCCCGCAGGGGTTGGTAGGAGGTTGTAGGGTGCCATAAGTTTCCAGAGGGTTGTGTAGGGTTCCGTAGGGGCCTGTGGTGTTCCCTAGGGGCCTGTAGAGTCTCGTACGGTTCCGTAGGGGCCTGTAGTGTTCCCTAGGGGCCTCTAGAGTCTCCTACGGTTCCGTAGGGTCCTGTAGGTTTCCATAAGCACCTGCAGAGGTCTGAAGGGGCCCGTACTGTTCCGTAAGGATCCATAGGGTTCCGTAGAGCTTCAGAGGTTCCCTAGAGGCCTGTAGAGTACCGCAGGAGCCAGTAGTGTTCTGTAGGGGCCCGTAGGGTTCCTTCCATAGGGGCTGGCAGTGTTCCGTAGGGTCCTGTAGGGTTGTTTAAGTGCCCGCAGGAGTCTGTAGGAATCCGTGGGATTCTGTAAGGTTCCAGAGGGTTCTGCAGGGTTCCGTAGGGGCCCGTAGCTTTCCGTAGTGGTTGGTAAAGTTCCCTAGGGCCCTGTACCGTTCTGTAACTGCCTGCAAGGGTCTTTAGGCTTCCGTAGGGGCTGGTAGGGTTCCATAAAGTTCCGTGGGTTCCTGCAGAGTTCTGCAAGTGCCCGCAAGGGCCTGTAGGGGCGCACAGTGTTTCTGTCAGGTTCCGTAGAGTTCCGTAGGGGCCATAGGTTTCCGTAGCGGCTGGTAGTATTCCGTAGGGGTCTGTACGGTTCCGTAGGCACCTGCAGTGTTCTGTAGGAGCCCATAGGGTTTTAGTGAGGTTCCGTTGTGTTGCTAAGGGTCTTGTAGAGTGCTGTCGGGTCCTGGAGTATTCTGTAGGGTTCCAGAGGGGCTCGTAGGGTTCCGTTGAAATCTGTAGGCTTCCCTAGGGGCCCGTGGAGTCCCGTAGATTTCCGTAGGGGCCTGTAGGGTTGTGTAAGTGCCCGCAGGGGTTGGTAGGAGCTTGTAGGGTGCCATAAGTTTCCAGAGGGTTGTGTAGGGTTCCGTAGGGGCCTGTGGTGTTCCCTAGGGGCCTGTAGAGTCTCGTACGGTTCCGTAGGGGCCTGTAGTGTTCCCTAGGGGCCTCTAGAGTCTCGTACAGTTCCGTAGGGTCCTGTAGGTTTCCATAAGCGCCCGCAGAGGTCTGAAGGGGCCCGTACTGTTCCGTAAGGATCCATAGGGTTCCGTAGAGCTTCATAGGTTCCTTAGAGGCCTGTAGAGTACCGCAGTAGCCAGTAGTGTTCTGTAGGGACCCGTAAGGTTCCTTCCGTAGGGGCTGGCAGTGTTCCGTAGGGGCCTGTAGGGTTGTGTAAGTGCCCGCAGCAGTCTGTAGGAGTCTGTGGGATTCTGTAAGGTTCTGGAGGGTTCTGCAGGGTTCTGTAGGGGCCCGTAGAGTTCCGTAGTGGCTGGTAAAGTTCCGTAGGGCCCTGTGGGGTTCTGTATGGACCTGTAGGGTTCCGTAGGGGCCTGCAGGGTTCTGTAAGTGCCCGCAGGTGTCTGTAGGGTTCCGTAGGGGTCTGTAGGGTTCCGTAGGCACCTGCAGTGTTCTGTAGGAGCCCATAGGGTTTTAGTGAGGTTCCGTTGTGTTGCTAAGGGTCTTGTAGAGTGCTGTCGGGTCCTGGAGTATTCTGTAGGGTTCCAGAGGGGCTCGTAGGGTTCCGTTGAAATCTGTAGGCTTCCCTAGGGGCCCGTGGAGTCCCGTAGATTTCCGTAGGGGCCTGTAGGGTTGTGTAAGTGCCCGCAGGGGTTGGTAGGAGGTTGTAGGGTGCCATAAGTTTCCAGAGGGTTGTGTAGGGTTCCGTAGGGGCCTGTGGTGTTCCCTAGGGGCCTGTAGAGTCTCGTACGGTTCCGTAGGGGCCTGTAGTGTTCCCTAGGGGCCTCTAGAGTCTCCTACGGTTCCGTAGGGTCCTGTAGGTTTCCATAAGCACCTGCAGAGGTCTGAAGGGGCCCGTACTGTTCCGTAAGGATCCATAGGGTTCCGTAGAGCTTCAGAGGTTCCCTAGAGGCCTGTAGAGTACCGCAGGAGCCAGTAGTGTTCTGTAGGGGCCCGTAGGGTTCCTTCCATAGGGGCTGGCAGTGTTCCGTAGGGTCCTGTAGGGTTGTTTAAGTGCCCGCAGGAGTCTGTAGGAATCCGTGGGATTCTGTAAGGTTCCAGAGGGTTCTGCAGGGTTCCGTAGGGGCCCGTAGCTTTCCGTAGTGGTTGGTAAAGTTCCCTAGGGCCCTGTACCGTTCTGTAACTGCCTGCAAGGGTCTTTAGGCTTCCGTAGGGGCTGGTAGGGTTCCATAAAGTTCCGTGGGTTCCTGCAGAGTTCTGCAAGTGCCCGCAAGGGCCTGTAGGGGCGCACAGTGTTTCTGTCAGGTTCCGTAGAGTTCCGTAGGGGCCATAGGTTTCCGTAGCGGCTGGTAGTATTCCGTAGGGGTCTGTAGGGTTCCGTAGGCGCCTGCAGTGTTCTGTAGGAGCCCATAGGGTTTTCGTGAGGTTCCGTTGTGTTGCTAAGGGTCTTGTAGAGTGCTGTCGGGTCCTGGAGTATTCTGTAGGGTTCCAGAGGGGCTCGTAGGGTTCCGTTGAAATCTGTAGGCTTCCCTAGGGGCCCGTGGAGTCCCGTAGATTTCCGTAGGGGCCTGTAGGGTTGTGTAAGTGCCCGCAGGGGTTGGTAGGAGCTTGTAGGGTGCCATAAGTTTCCAGAGGGTTGTGTAGGGTTCCGTAGGGGCCTGTGGTGTTCCCTAGGGGCCTGTAGAGTCTCGTACGGTTCCGTAGGGGCCTGTGGTGTTCCCTAGGGGCCTCTAGAGTCTCCTACGGTTCCGTAGGGTCCTGTAGGTTTCCATAAGCACCTGCAGAGGTCTGAAGGGGCCCGTACTGTTCCGTAAGGATCCATAGGGTTCCGTAGAGCTTCGTAGGTTCCTTAGAGGCCTGTAGAGTACCGCAGGAGCCAGTAGTGTTCTGTAGGGGCCCGTAAGGTTCCTTCCGTAGGGGCTGGCAGTGTTCCGTAGGGGCCTGTAGGGTTGTGTAAGTGCCCGCAGCAGTCTGTAGGAGTCTGTGGGATTTTGTAAGGTTCTGGAGGGTTCTGCAGGGTTCTGTAGAGGCCCGTAGAGCTCCGTAGTGGCTGGTAAAGTTCCGTAGGGCCCTGTGGGGTTCTGTATGGACCTGTAGGGTTCTGTAGGGGCCTGCAGGGTTCTGTAAGTGCCCGCAGGTGTCTGTAGGGTTCCGTAGGGGTCTGTAGGGTTCCGTAGGCGCCTGCAGTGTTCTGTAGGAGCCCATAGGGTTTTAGTGAGGTTCCGTTGTGTTGCTAAGGGTCTTGTAGAGTGCTGTCGGGTCCTGGAGTATTCTGTAGGGTTCCAGAGGGGCTCGTAGGGTTCCGTTGAAATCTGTAGGCTTCCCTAGGGGCCCGTGGAGTCCCGTAGATTTCCGTAGGGGCCTGTAGGGTTGTGTAAGTGCCCGCAGGGGTTGGTAGGAGCTTGTAGGGTGCCATAAGTTTCCAGAGGGTTGTGTAGGGTTCTGTAGGGGCCTGTGGTGTTCCCTAGGGCCTGTAGAGTCTCGTACAGTTCCGTAGGGTCCTGTAGGTTTCCATAAGCGCCCGCAGAGGTCTGAAGGGGCCCGTACTGTTCCGTAAGGATCCATAGGGTTCCGTAGAGCAGAGCTTCGTAGGTTCCCTAGAGGCCTGTAGAGTACCGCAGGAGCCAGTAGTGTTCTGTAGGGGCCCGTAAGGTTCCTTCCGTAGGGGCAGGCAGTGTTCCGTAGGGACCTGTATGGTTGTGTAAGTGCCCGCAGCAGTCTGTAGGAGTCTGTGGGATTCTGTAAGGTTCTGGAGGGTTCTGCAGGGTTCTGTAGGGGCCCGTAGAGTTCCGTAGTGGTGGTAAAGTTCCGCTAGGGCCCTGTACCGTTCCGTAACTGCCTGCAAGGGTCTTTAGGCTTCCGTAGGGGCTGGTAGGGTTCCATAAAGTTCCGTGGGTTCCTGCAGAGTTCTGCAAGTGCCCGCAAGGGCCTGTAGGGGCGCACAGTGTTTCTGTCAGGTTCCGTAGAGTTCCGTAGGGGCCATAGGTTTCCGTAGCGGCTGGTAATATTCCGTAGGGGTCTGTAGGGTTCCGTAGGCACCTGCAGTGTTCTGTAGGAGCCCATAGGGTTTTAGTGAGGTTCCGTTGTGTTGCTAAGGGTCTTGTAGAGTGCTGTCGGGTCCTGAGTATTCTGTAGGGTTCCAGAGGGGCTCGTAGGGTTCCGTCGAAATCTGTAGGCTTCCCTAGGGGCCCGGTGGAGTCCCGTAGATTTCCGTAGGGGCCTGTAGGGTTGTGTAAGTGCCTGCAGGGGTTGGTAGGAGCTTGTAGGGTGCCATAAGTTTCCAGAGGGTTGTGTAGGGTTCCGTAGGGGCCTGTGGTGTTCCCTAGGGGCCTGTAGAGTCTCGTACGGTTCCGTAGGGGCCTGTGGTGTTCCCTAGGGGCCTCTAGAGTCTCCTACGGTTCCGTAGGGTCCTGTAGGTTTCCATAAGCACCTGCAGAGGTCTGAAGGGGCCCGTACTGTTCCGTAAGGATCCATAGGGTTCCGTAGAGCTTCGTAGGTTCCTTAGAGGCCTGTAGAGTACCGCAGGAGCCAGTAGTGTTCTGTAGGGGCCCGTAAGGTTCCTTCCGTAGGGGCTGGCAGTGTTCCGTAGGGGCCTGTAGGGTTGTGTAAGTGCCCGCAGCAGTCTGTAGGAGTCTGTGGATTTTGTAAGGTTCTGGAGGGTTCTGCAGGGTTCTGTAGAGGCCCGTAGAGCTCCGTAGTGGCTGGTAAAGTTCCGTAGGGCCCTGTGGGGTTCTGTATGGACCTGTAGGGTTCTGTAGGGCCTGCAGGGTTCTGTAAGTGCCCGCAGGTGTCTGTAGGGTTCCGTAGGGGTCTGTAGGGTTCCGTAGGCGCCTGCAGTGTTCTGTAGGAGCCCATAGGGTTTTAGTGAGGTTCCGTTGTGTTGCTAAGGGTCTTGTAGAGTGCTGTCGGGTCCTGGAGTATTCTGTAGGGTTCCAGAGGGGCTCGTAGGGTTCCGTTGAAATCTGTAGGCTTCCCTAGGGGCCCGTGGAGTCCCGTAGATTTCCGTAGGGGCTGTAGGGTTGTGTAAGTGCCCGCAGGGGTTGGTAGGAGCTTGTAGGGTGCCATAAGTTCCAGAGGGTTGTGTAGGGTTCTGTAGGGGCCTGTGGTGTTCCCTAGGGGCCTGTAGAGTCTCGTACAGTTCCGTAGGGTCCTGTAGGTTTCCATAAGCGCCCGCAGAGGTCTGAAGGGGCCCGTACTGTTCCGTAAGGATCCATAGGGTTCCATAGAGCTTCGTAGGTTCCCTAGAGGCCTGTAGAGTACCGCAGGAGCCAGTAGTGTTCTGTAGGGGCCCGTAGGGTTCCTTCCATAGGGGCTGGCAGTGTTCCGTAGGGTCCTGTAGGGTTGTTTAAGTGCCCGCAGGAGTCTGTAGGAATCCGTGGGATTCTGTAAGGTTCCAGAGGGTTCTGCAGGGTTCCGTAGGGGCCCGTAGCATTCCGTAGTGGTTGGTAAAGTTCCCTAGGGCCCTGTACCGTTCCGTAACTGCCTGCAAGGGTCTTTAGGCTTCCGTAGGGGCTGGTAGGGTTCCATAAAGTTCCGTGGGTTCCTGCAGAGTTCTGCAAGTGCCCGCAAGGGCCTGTAGGGGCGCACAGTGTTTCTGTCAGGTTCCGTAGAGTTCCGTAGGGGCCATAGGTTTCCGTAGCGGCTGGTAATATTCCGTAGGGGTCTGTAGGGTTCCGTAGGCACCTGCAGTGTTCTGTAGGAGCCCATAGGGTTTTAGTGAGGTTCCGTTGTGTTGCTAAGGGTCTTGTAGAGTGCTGTCGGGTCCTGGAGTATTCTGTAGGGTTCCAGAGGGGCTCGTAGGGTTCCGTTGAAATCTGTAGGCTTCCCTAGGGGCCCGTGGAGTCCCGTAGATTTCCGTAGGGGCCTGTAGGGTTGTGTAAGTGCCCGCAGGGGTTGGTAGGAGCTTGTAGGGTGCCATAAGTTTCCAGAGGGTTGTGTAGGGTTCCGTAGGGGCCTGTGGTGTTCCCTAGGGGCCTGTAGAGTCTCGTACAGTTCCGTAGGGGCCTGTAGGTTTCCATAAGCGCCCGCAGAGGTCTGAAGGGGCCCGTACTGTTCCATAAGGATCCATAGGGCTCCGTAGAGCTTCGTAGGTTCCCTAGAGGCCTGTAGAGTACCGCAGGAGCCAGTAGTGTTCTGTAGGGGCCCGTAGGGTTCCTTCCATAGGGGCTGGCAGTGTTCCGTAGGGTCCTGTAGGGTTGAGTAAGTGCCCGCAGGAGTCTGTAGGAATCCGTGGGATTCTGTAAGGTTCTGGAGGGTTCTGCACGGTTCCGTAGGGGCCCGTAGAGTTCCGTAGTGGCTGGTAATGTTCCCTAGGGCCCTGTACCGTTCCGTAACTGCCTGCAAGGGTCTTTAGGCTTCCGTAGGGGCTGGTAGGGTTCCATAAAGTTCCATGGGTTCCTGCAGAGTTCTGCAAGTGCCCGCAAGGGCCTGTAGGGGCGCACAGTGTTTCTGTCAGGTTCCGTAGAGTTCCGTAGGGGCCATAGGTTTCCGTAGCGGCTGGTAGTATTCCGTAGGGGTCTGTAGGGTTCCGTAGGCACCTGCAGTGTTCTGTAGGAGCCCATAGGGTTTTAGTGAGGTTCCGTTGTGTTGCTAAGGGTCTTGTAGAGTGCTGTCGGGTCCTGGAGTATTCTGTAGGGTTCCAGAGGGGCTCGTAGGGTTCCGTCGAAATCTGTAGGCTTCCCTAGGGGCCCGTGGAGTCCCGTAGATTTCCGTAGGGGCCTGTAGGGTTGTGTAAGTGCCTGCAGGGGTTGGTAGGAGCTTGTAGGGTGCCATAAGTTTCCAGAGGGTTGTGTAGGGTTCCGTAGGGGCCTGTGGTGTTCCCTAGGGGCCTGTAGAGTCTCGTACGGTTCCGTAGGGGCCTGTAGTGTTCCCTAGGGGCCTCTAGAGTCTCCTACGGTTCCGTAGGGTCCTGTAGGTTTCCATAAGCACCTGCAGAGGTCTGAAGGGGCCCGTACTGTTCCGTAAGGATCCATAGGGTTCCGTAGAGCTTCGTAGGTTCCCTAGAGGCCTGTAGAGTACCGCAGGAGCCAGTAGTGTTCTGTAGGGGCCCGTAGGGTTCCTTCCATAGGGGCTGGCAGTGTTCCGTAGGGTCCTGTAGGGTTGTTTAAGTGCCCGCAGGAGTCTGTAGGAATCCGTGGGATTCTGTAAGGTTCCAGAGGGTCCTGCAGGGTTCCGTAGGGGCCCGTAGCTTTCTGTAGTGGTTGGTAAAGTTCCCTAGGGCCCTGTACCGTTCCGTAACTGCCTGCAAGGGTCTTTAGGCTTCCGTAGGGGCTGGTAGGGTTCCATAAAGTTCCGTGGGTTCCTGCAGAGTTCTGCAAGTGCCCGCAAGGGCCTGTAGGGGCGCACAGTGTTTCTGTCAGGTTCCGTAGAGTTCCGTAGGGGCCATAGGTTTCCGTAGCGGCTGGTAGTATTCCGTAGGGGTCTGTAGGGTTCCGTAGGCACCTGCAGTGTTCTGTAGGAGCCCATAGGGTTTTAGTGAGGTTCCGTTGTGTTGCTAAGGGTCTTGTAGAGTGCTGTCGGGTCCTGGAGTATTCTGTAGGGTTCCAGAGGGGCTCGTAGGGTTCCGTTGAAATCTGTAGGCTTCCCTAGGAGCCCGTGGAGTCCCGTAGATTTCCGTAGGGGCCTGTAGGGTTGTGTAAGTGCCTGCAGGGGTTGGTAGGAGCTTGTAGGGTGCCATAAGTTTCCAGAGGGTTGTGTAGGGTTCCGTAGGGGCCTGTGGTGTTCCCTAGGGGCCTGTAGAGTCTCGTACGGTTCTGTAGGGGCCTGTGGTGTTCCCTAGGGGCCTGTAGAGTCTCGTACGGTTCCGTAGGGGCCTTTAGTGTTCCCTAGGGGCCTCTAGAGTCTCGTACAGTTCCGTAGGGTCCTGTAGGTTTCCATAAGCGCCCGCAGAGGTCTGAAGGGGCCCGTACTGTTCCGTAAGGATCCATAGGGTTCCGTAGAGCTTCGTAGGTTCCTTAGAGGCCTGTAGAGTACCGCAGTAGCCAGTAGTGTTCTGTAGGGACCCGTAAGGTTCCTTCCGTAGGGGCTGGCAGTGTTCCGTAGGGGCCTGTAGGGTTGTGTAAGTGCCCGCAGCAGTCTGTAGGAGTCTGTGGGATTCTGTAAGGTTCTGGAGGGTTCTGCAGGGTTCTGTAGGGGCCCGTAGAGTTCCGTAGTGGCTGGTAAAGTTCTGTAGGGCCCTGTGGGGTTCTGTATGGACCTGTAGGGTTCCGTAGGGGCCTGCAGGGTTCTGTAAGTGCCCGCAGGTGTCTGTAGGGTTCCGTAGGGGTCTGTAGGGTTCCGTAGGCACCTGCAGTGTTCTGTAGGAGCCCATAGGGTTTTAGTGAGGTTCCGTTGTGTTGCTAAGGGTCTTGTAGAGTGCTGTCGGGTCCTGGAGTATTCTGTAGGGTTCCAGAGGGGCTCGTAGGGTTCCGTTGAAATCTGTAGGCTTCCCTAGGGGCCCGTGGAGTCCCGTAGATTTCCGTAGGGGCCTGTAGGGTTGTGTAAGTGCCCGCAGGGGTTGGTAGGAGCTAGTAGGGTGCCATAAGTTTCCAGAGGGTTGTGTAGGGTTCCGTAGGGGCCTGTGGTGTTCCCTAGGGGCCTGTAGAGTCTCGTACGGTTCCGTAGGGGCCTGTAGTGTTCCCTAGGGGCCTCTAGAGTCTCCTACGGTTCCGTAGGGTCCTGTAGGTTTCCATAAGCACCTGCAGAGGTCTGAAGGGGCCCGTACTGTTCCGTAAGGATCCATAGGGTTCCGTAGAGCTTCAGAGGTTCCCTAGAGGCCTGTAGAGTACCGCAGGAGCCAGTAGTGTTCTGTAGGGGCCCGTAGGGTTCCTTCCATAGGGGCTGGCAGTGTTCCGTAGGGTCCTGTAGGGTTGTTTAAGTGCCCGCAGGAGTCTGTAGGAATCCGTGGGATTCTGTAAGGTTCCAGAGGGTTCTGCAGGGTTCCGTAGGGGCCCGTAGCTTTCCGTAGTGGTTGGTAAAGTTCCCTAGGGCCCTGTACCGTTCCGTAACTGCCTGCAAGGGTCTTTAGGCTTCCGTAGGGGCTGGTAGGGTTCCATAAAGTTCCGTGGGTTCCTGAAGAGTTCTGCAAGTGCCCACAAGGGCCTGTAGGGGCGCACAGTGTTTCTGTCAGGTTCCGTAGAGTTCCGTAGGGGCCATAGGTTTCCGTAGCGGCTGGTAGTATTCCGTAGGGGTCTGTAGGGTTCCGTAGGCACCTGCAGTGTTCTGTAGGAGCCCATAGGGTTTTAGTGAGGTTCCGTTGTGTTGCTAAGGGTCTTGTAGAGTGCTGTCGGGTCCTGGAGTATTCTGTAGGGTTCCAGAGGGGCTCGTAGGGTTCCGTTGAAATCTGTAGGCTTCCCTAGGGGCCCGTGGAGTCCCGTAGATTTCCGTAGGGGCCTGTAGGGTTGTGTAAGTGCCCGCAGGGGTTGGTAGGAGCTTGTAGGGTGCCATAAGTTTCCAGAGGGTTGTGTAGGGTTCCGTAGGGGCCTGTGGTGTTCCCTAGGGGCCTGTAGAGTCTCGTACGGTTCCGTAGGGGCCTGTAGTGTTCCCTAGGGGCCTCTAGAGTCTCGTACAGTTCCGTAGGGTCCTGTAGGTTTCCATAAGAACCCGCAGAGGTCTGAAGGGGCCCGTACTGTTCCGTAAGGATCCATAGGGTTCCGTAGAGCTTCGTAGGTTCCTTAGAGGCCTGTAGAGTACCGCAGTAGCCAGTAGTGTTCTGTAGGGACCCGTAAGGTTCCTTCCGTAGGGGCTGGCAGTGTTCCGTAGGGGCCTGTAGGGTTGTGTAAGTGCCCGCAGCAGTCTGTAGGAGTCTGTGGGATTCTGTAAGGTTCTGGAGGGTTCTGCAGGGTTCTGTAGGGGCCCGTAGAGTTCCGTAGTGGCTGGTAAAGTTCCGTAGGGCCCTGTGGGGTTCTGTATGGACCTGTAGGGTTCCGTAGGGGCCTGCAGGGTTCTGTAAGTGCCCGCAGGTGTCTGTAGGGTTCCGTAGGGGTCTGTAGGGTTCCGTAGGCACCTGCAGTGTTCTGTAGGAGCCCATAGGGTTTTAGTGAGGTTCCGTTGTGTTGCTAAGGGTCTTGTAGAGTGCTGTCAGGTCCTGGAATATTCTGTAGGGTTCCAGAGGGGCTCGTAGGGTTCCGTTGAAATCTGTAGGCTTCCCTAGGGGCCCGTGGAGTCCCGTAGATTTCCGTAGGGGCCTGTAGGGTTGTGTAAGTGCCCGCAGGGGTTGGTAGGAGCTTGTAGGGTGCCATAAGTTTCCAGAGGGTTGTGTAGGGTTCCGTAGGGGCCTGTGGTGTTCCCTAGGGGCCTGTAGAGTCTCGTACGGTTCCGTAGGGGCCTGTAGTGTTCCCTAGGGGCCTCTAGAGTCTCCTACGGTTCCGTAGGGTCCTGTAGGTTTCCATAAGCACCTGCAGAGGTCTGAAGGGGCCCGTACTGTTCTGTAAGGATCCATAGGGTTCCGTAGAGCTTCGTAGGTTCCCTAGAGGCCTGTAGAGTACCGCAGGAGCCAGTAGTGTTCTGTAGGGGCCCGTAGGGTTCCTTCCATAGGGGCTGGCAGTGTTCCGTAGGGTCCTGTAGGGTTGTTTAAGTGCCCGCAGGAGTCTGTAGGAATCCGTGGGATTCTGTAAGGTTCCAGAGGGTTCTGCAGGGTTCCGTAGGGGCCCGTAGCTTTCCGTAGTGGTTGGTAAAGTTCCCTAGGGCCCTGTACCGTTCCGTAACTGCCTGCAAGGGTCTTTAGGCTTCCGTAGGGGCTGGTAGGGTTCCATAAAGTTCCGTGGGTTCCTGCAGAGTTCTGCAAGTGCCCGCAAGGGCCTGTAGGGGCGCACAGTGTTTCTGTCAGGTTCCGTAGAGTTCCGTAGGGGCCATAGGTTTCCGTAGCGGCTGGTAGTATTCCGTAGGGGTCTGTAGGGTTCCGTAGGCACCTGCAGTGTTCTGTAGGAGCCCATAGGGTTTTAGTGAGGTTCCGTTGTGTTGCTAAGGGTCTTGTAGAGTGCTGTCGGGTCCTGGAGTATTCTGTAGGGTTCCAGAGGGGCTCGTAGGGTTCCGTTGAAATCTGTAGGCTTCCCTAGGAGCCCGTGGAGTCCCGTAGATTTCCGTAGGGGCCTGTAGGGTTGTGTAAGTGCCCGCAGGGGTTGGTAGGAGCTTGTAGGGTGCCATAAGTTTCCAGAGGGTTGTGTAGGGTTCCGTAGGGGCCTGTGGTGTTCCCTAGGGGCCTGTAGAGTCTCGTACGGTTCCGTAGGGGCCTGTAGTGTTCCCTAGGGGCCTCTAGAGTCTCGTACAGTTCCGTAGGGTCCTGTAGGTTTCCATAAGCGCCCGCAGAGGTCTGAAGGGGCCCGTACTGTTCCGTAAGGATCCATAGGGTTCCGTAGAGCTTCGTAGGTTCCTTAGAGGCCTGTAGAGTACCGCAGTAGCCAGTAGTGTTCTGTAGGGACCCGTAAGGTTCCTTCCGTAGGGGCTGGCAGTGTTCCGTAGGGGCCTGTAGGGTTGTGTAAGTGCCCGCAGCAGTCTGTACGAGTCTGTGGGATTCTGTAAGGTTCTGGAGGGTTCTGCAGGGTTCTGTAGGGGCCCGTAGAGTTCCGTAGTGGCTGGTAAAGTTCCGTAGGGCCCTGTGGGGTTCTGTATGGACCTGTAGGGTTCCGTAGGGGCCTGCAGGGTTCTGTAAGTGCCCGCAGGTGTCTGTAGGGTTCCGTAGGGGTCTGTAGGGTTCCGTAGGCACCTGCAGTGTTCTGTAGGAGCCCATAGGGTTTTCGTGAGGTTCCGTTGTGTTGCTAAGGGTCTTGTAGAGTGCTGTCGGGTCCTGGAGTATTCTGTAGGGTTCCAGAGGGGCTCGTAGGGTTCCGTCGAAATCTGTAGGCTTCCCTAGGGGCCCGTGGAGTCCCGTAGATTTCCGTAGGGGCCTGTAGGGTTGTGTAAGTGCCCGCAGGGGTTGGTAGGAGCTAGTAGGGTGCCATAAGTTTCCAGAGGGTTGTGTAGGGTTCCGTAGGGGCCTGTGGTGTTCCCTAGGGGCCTGTAGAGTCTCGTACGGTTCCGTAGGGGCCTGTAGTGTTCCCTAGGGGCCTCTAGAGTCTCCTACGGTTCCGTAGGGTCCTGTAGGTTTCCATAAGCACCTGCAGAGGTCTGAAGGGGCCCGTACTGTTCCGTAAGGATCCATAGGGTTCCGTAGAGCTTCAGAGGTTCCCTAGAGGCCTGTAGAGTACCGCAGGAGCCAGTAGTGTTCTGTAGGGGCCCGTAGGGTTCCTTCCATAGGGGCTGGCAGTGTTCCGTAGGGTCCTGTAGGGTTGTTTAAGTGCCCGCAGGAGTCTGTAGGAATCCGTGGGATTCTGTAAGGTTCCAGAGGGTTCTGCAGGGTTCCGTAGGGGCCCGTAGCTTTCCGTAGTGGTTGGTAAAGTTCCCTAGGGCCCTGTACCGTTCTGTAACTGCCTGCAAGGGTCTTTAGGCTTCCGTAGGGGCTGGTAGGGTTCCATAAAGTTCCGTGGGTTCCTGCAGAGTTCTGCAAGTGCCCGCAAGGGCCTGTAGGGGCGCACAGTGTTTCTGTCAGGTTCCGTAGAGTTCCGTAGGGGCCATAGGTTTCCGTAGCGGCTGGTAGTATTCCGTAGGGGTCTGTAGGGTTCCGTAGGCGCCTGCAGTGTTCTGTAGGAGCCCATAGGGTTTTCGTGAGGTTCCGTTGTGTTGCTAAGGGTCTTGTAGAGTGCTGTCGGGTCCTGGAGTATTCTGTAGGGTTCCAGAGGGGCTCGTAGGGTTCCGTTGAAATCTGTAGGCTTCCCTAGGGGCCCGTGGAGTCCCGTAGATTTCCGTAGGGGCCTGTAGGGTTGTGTAAGTGCCCGCAGGGGTTGGTAGGAGCTTGTAGGGTGCCATAAGTTTCCAGAGGGTTGTGTAGGGTTCCGTAGGGGCCTGTGGTGTTCCCTAGGGGCCTGTAGAGTCTCGTACGGTTCCGTAGGGGCCTGTGGTGTTCCCTAGGGGCCTGTAGAGTCTCGTACAGTTCCGTAGGGTCCTGTAGGTTTCCATAAGCGCCCGCAGAGGTCTGAAGGGGCCCGTACTGTTCCGTAAGGATCCATAGGGTTCCGTAGAGCTTCGTAGGTTCCTTAGAGGCCTGTAGAGTACCGCAGTAGCCAGTAGTGTTCTGTAGGGACCCGTAAGGTTCCTTCCGTAGGGGCTGGCAGTGTTCCGTAGGGGCCTGTAGGGTTGTGTAAGTGCCCGCAGCAGTCTGTAGGAGTCTGTGGGATTCTGTAAGGTTCTGGAGGGTTCTGCAGGGTTCTGTAGGGGCCCGTAGAGTTCCGTAGTGGCTGGTAAAGTTCCGTAGGGCCCTGTGGGGTTCTGTATGGACCTGTACGGTTCCGTAGGGGCCTGTAGTGTTCCCTAGGGGCCTCTAGAGTCTCCTACGGTTCCGTAGGGTCCTGTAGGTTTCCATAAGCACCTGCAGAGGTCTGAAGGGGCCCGTACTGTTCCGTAAGGATCCATAGGGTTCCGTAGAGCTTCAGAGGTTCCCTAGAGGCCTGTAGAGTACCGCAGGAGCCAGTAGTGTTCTGTAGGGGCCCGTAGGGTTCCTTCCATAGGGGCTGGCAGTGTTCCGTAGGGTCCTGTAGGGTTGTTTAAGTGCCCGCAGGAGTCTGTAGGAATCCGTGGGATTCTGTAAGGTTCCAGAGGGTTCTGCAGGGTTCCGTAGGGGCCCGTAGCTTTCCGTAGTGGTTGGTAAAGTTCCCTAGGGCCCTGTACCGTTCCGTAACTGCCTGCAAGGGTCTTTAGGCTTCCGTAGGGGCTGGTAGGGTTCCATAAAGTTCCGTGGGTTCCTGCAGAGTTCTGCAAGTGCCCGCAAGGGCCTGTAGGGGCGCACAGTGTTTCTGTCAGGTTCCGTAGAGTTCCGTAGGGGCCATAGGTTTCCGTAGCGGCTGGTAGTATTCCGTAGGGGTCTGTACGGTTCCGTAGGCACCTGCAGTGTTCTGTAGGAGCCCATAGGGTTTTCGTGAGGTTCCGTTGTGTTGCTAAGGGTCTTGTAGAGTGCTGTCGGGTCCTGGAGTATTCTGTAGGGTTCCAGAGGGGCTCGTAGGGTTCCGTTGAAATCTGTAGGCTTCCCTAGGGGCCCGTGGAGTCCCGTAGATTTCCGTAGGGGCCTGTAGGGTTGTGTAAGTGCCCGCAGGGGTTGGTAGGAGCTTGTAGGGTGCCATAAGTTTCCAGAGGGTTGTGTAGGGTTCCGTAGGGGCCTGTGGTGTTCCCTAGGGGCCTGTAGAGTCTCGTACGGTTCCGTAGGGGCCTGTAGTGTTCCCTAGGGGCCTCTAGAGTCTCCTACGGTTCCGTAGGGTCCTGTAGGTTTCCATAAGCACCTGCAGAGGTCTGAAGGGGCCCGTACTGTTCTGTAAGGATCCATAGGGTTCCGTAGAGCTTCGTAGGTTCCCTAGAGGCCTGTAGAGTACCGCAGGAGCCAGTAGTGTTCTGTAGGGGCCCGTAGGGTTCCTTCCATAGGGGCTGGCAGTGTTCCGTATGGTCCTGTAGGGTTGTTTAAGTGCCCGCAGGAGTCTGTAGGAATCCGTGGGATTCTGTAAGGTTCCAGAGGGTTCTGCAGGGTTCCGTAGGGGCCCATAGCTTTCCGTAGTGGTTGGTAAAGTTCCCTAGGGCCCTGTACCGTTCTGTAACTGCCTGCAAGGGTCTTTAGGCTTCCGTAGGGGCTGGTAGGGTTCCATAAAGTTCCGTGGGTTCCTGCAGAGTTCTGCAAGTGCCCGCAAGGGCCTGTAGGGGCGCACAGTGTTTCTGTCAGGTTCCGTAGAGTTCCGTAGGGGCCATAGGTTTCCGTAGCGGCTGGTAGTATTCCGTAGGGGTCTGTAGGGTTCCGTAGGCGCCTGCAGTGTTCTGTAGGAGCCCATAGGGTTTTCGTGAGGTTCCGTTGTGTTGCTAAGGGTCTTGTAGAGTGCTGTCGGGTCCTGGAGTATTCTGTAGGGTTCCAGAGGGGCTCGTAGGGTTCCGTTGAAATCTGTAGGCTTCCCTAGGGGCCCGTGGAGTCCCGTAGATTTCCGTAGGGGCCTGTAGGGTTGTGTAAGTGCCCGCAGGGGTTGGTAGGAGCTTGTAGGGTGCCATAAGTTTCCAGAGGGTTGTGTAGGGTTCCGTAGGGGCCTGTGGTGTTCCCTAGGGGCCTGTAGAGTCTCGTACGGTTCCGTAGGGGCCTGTGGTGTTCCCTAGGGGCCTGTAGAGTCTCGTACGGTTCCGTAGGGGCCTGTAGTGTTCCCTAGGGGCCTCTAGAGTCTCGTACAGTTCCGTAGGGTCCTGTAGGTTTCCATAAGCACCCGCAGAGGTCTGAAGGGGCCCGTACTGTTCCGTAAGGATCCATAGGGTTCCGTAGAGCTTCGTAGGTTCCTTAGAGGCCTGTAGAGTACCGCAGTAGCCAGTAGTGTTCTGTAGGGACCCGTAAGGTTCCTTCCGTAGGGGCTGGCAGTGTTCCGTAGGGGCCTGTAGGGTTGTGTAAGTGCCCGCAGCAGTCTGTAGGAGTCTGTGGGATTCTGTAAGGTTCTGGAGGGTTCTGCAGGGTTCTGTAGGGGCCCGTAGAGTTCCGTAGTGGCTGGTAAAGTTCCGTAGGGCCCTGTGGGGTTCTGTATGGACCTGTAGGGTTCCGTAGGGGCCTGCAGGGTTCTGTAAGTGCCCGCAGGTGTCTGTAGTGTTCCGTAGGGGTCTGTAGGGTTCCGTAGGCACCTGCAGTGTTCTGTAGGAGCCCATAGGGTTTTAGTGAGGTTCCGTTGTGTTGCTAAGGGTCTTGTAGAGTGCTGTCGGGTCCTGGAGTATTCTGTAGGGTTCCAGAGGGGCTCGTAGGGTTCCGTTGAAATCTGTAGGCTTCCCTAGGGGCCCGTGGAGTCCCGTAGATTTCCGTAGGGGCCTGTAGGGTTGTGTAAGTGCCCGCAGGGGTTGGTAGGAGGTTGTAGGGTGCCATAAGTTTCCAGAGGGTTGTGTAGGGTTCCGTAGGGGCCTGTGGTGTTCCCTAGGGGCCTGTAGAGTCTCGTACGGTTCCGTAGGGGCCTGTAGTGTTCCCTAGGGGCCTCTAGAGTCTCCTACGGTTCCGTAGGGTCCTGTAGGTTTCCATAAGCACCTGCAGAGGTCTGAAGGGGCCCGTACTGTTCCGTAAGGATCCATAGGGTTCCGTAGAGCTTCGTAGGTTCCCTAGAGGCCTGTAGAGTACCGCAGGAGCCAGTAGTGTTCTGTAGGGGCCCGTAGGGTTCCTTCCATAGGGGCTGGCAGTGTTCCGTATGGTCCTGTAGGGTTGTTTAAGTGCCCGCAGGAGTCTGTAGGAATCCGTGGGATTCTGTAAGGTTCCAGAGGGTTCTGCAGGGTTCCGTAGGGGCCCGTAGCTTTCCGTAGTGGTTGGTAAAGTTCCCTAGGGCCCTGTACCGTTCTGTAACTGCCTGCAAGGGTCTTTAGGCTTCCGTAGGGGCTGGTAGGGTTCCATAAAGTTCCGTGGGTTCCTGCAGAGTTCTGCAAGTGCCCGCAAGGGCCTGTAGGGGCGCACAGTGTTTCTGTCAGGTTCCGTAGAGTTCCGTAGGGGCCATAGGTTTCCGTAGCGGCTGGTAGTATTCCGTAGGGGTCTGTAGGGTTCCGTAGGCGCCTGCAGTGTTCTGTAGGAGCCCATAGGGTTTTAGTGAGGTTCCGTTGTGTTGCTAAGGGTCTTGTAGAGTGCTGTCGGGTCCTGGAGTATTCTGTAGGGTTCCAGAGGGGCTCGTAGGGTTCCGTTGAAATCTGTAGGCTTCCCTAGGGGCCCGTGGAGTCCCGTAGATTTCCGTAGGGGCCTGTAGGGTTGTGTAAGTGCCCGCAGGGGTTGGTAGGAGCTTGTAGGGTGCCATAAGTTTCCAGAGGGTTGTGTAGGGTTCCGTAGGGGCCTGTGGTGTTCCCTAGGGGCCTGTAGAGTCTCGTACGGTTCCGTAGGGGCCTGTAGTGTTCCCTAGGGGCCTCTAGAGTCTCGTACAGTTCCGTAGGGTCCTGTAGGTTTCCATAAGCACCCGCAGAGGTCTGAAGGGGCCCGTACTGTTCCATAAGGATCCATAGGGTTCTGTAGAGCTTCGTAGGTTCCTTAGAGGCCTGTAGAGTACCGCAGTAGCCAGTAGTGTTCTGTAGGGACCCGTAAGGTTCCTTCCGTAGGGGCTGGCAGTGTTCCGTAGGGGCCTGTAGGGTTGTGTAAGTGCCCGCAGCAGTCTGTAGGAGTCTGTGGGATTCTGTAAGGTTCTGGAGGGTTCTGCAGGGTTCTGTAGGGGCCCGTAGAGTTCCGTAGTGGCTGGTAAAGTTCCGTAGGGCCCTGTGGGGTTCTGTATGGACCTGTAGGGTTCCGTAGGGGCCTGCAGGGTTCTGTAAGTGCCCGCAGGTGTCTGTAGTGTTCCGTAGGGGTCTGTAGGGTTCCGTAGGCACCTGCAGTGTTCTGTAGGAGCCCATAGGGTTTTAGTGAGGTTCCGTTGTGTTGCTAAGGGTCTTGTAGAGTGCTATCGGGTCCTGGAGTATTCTGTAGGGTTCCAGAGGGGCTCGTAGGGTTCCGTTGAAATCTGTAGGCTTCCCTAGGGGCCCGTGGAGTCCCGTAGATTTCCATAGGGGCCTGTAGGGTTGTGTAAGTGCCCGCAGGGGTTGGTAGGAGGTTGTAGGGTGCCATAAGTTTCCAGAGGGTTGTGTAGGGTTCCGTAGGGGCCTGTGGTGTTCCCTAGGGGCCTGTAGAGTCTCGTACGGTTCCGTAGGGGCCTGTAGTGTTCCCTAGGGGCCTCTAGAGTCTCCTACGGTTCCGTAGGGTCCTGTAGGTTTCCATAAGCACCTGCAGAGGTCTGAAGGGGCCCGTACTGTTCCGTAAGGATCCATAGGGTTCCGTAGAGCTTCGTAGGTTCCCTAGAGGCCTGTAGAGTACCGCAGGAGCCAGTAGTGTTCTGTAGGGGCCCGTAGGGTTCCTTCCATAGGGGCTGGCAGTGTTCCGTATGGTCCTGTAGGGTTGTTTAAGTGCCCGCAGGAGTCTGTAGGAATCCGTGGGATTCTGTAAGGTTCCAGAGGGTTCTGCAGGGTTCCGTAGGGGCCCGTAGCTTTCCGTAGTGGTTGGTAAAGTTCCCTAGGGCCCTGTACCGTTCTGTAACTGCCTGCAAGGGTCTTTAGGCTTCCGTAGGGGCTGGTAGGGTTCCATAAAGTTCCGTGGGTTCCTGCAGAGTTCTGCAAGTGCCCGCAAGGGCCTGTAGGGGCGCACAGTGTTTCTGTCAGGTTCCGTAGAGTTCCGTAGGGGCCATAGGTTTCCGTAGCGGCTGGTAGTATTCCGTAGGGGTCTGTAGGGTTCCGTAGGCGCCTGCAGTGTTCTGTAGGAGCCCATAGGGTTTTCGTGAGGTTCCGTTGTGTTGCTAAGGGTCTTGTAGAGTGCTGTCGGGTCCTGGAGTATTCTGTAGGGTTCCAGAGGGGCTCGTAGGGTTCCGTTGAAATCTGTAGGCTTCCCTAGGGGCCCGTGGAGTCCCGTAGATTTCCGTAGGGGCCTGTAGGGTTGTGTAAGTGCCCGCAGGGGTTGGTAGGAGCTTGTAGGGTGCCATAAGTTTCCAGAGGGTTGTGTAGGGTTCCGTAGGGGCCTGTGGTGTTCCCTAGGGGCCTGTAGAGTCTCGTACGGTTCCGTAGGGGCCTGTGGTGTTCCCTAGGGGCCTGTAGAGTCTCGTACGGTTCCGTAGGGGCCTGTAGTGTTCCCTAGGGGCCTCTAGAGTCTCGTACAGTTCCGTAGGGTCCTGTAGGTTTCCATAAGCGCCCGCAGAGGTCTGAAGGGGCCCGTACTGTTCCGTAAGGATCCATAGGGTTCCGTAGAGCTTCGTAGGTTCCTTAGAGGCCTGTAGAGTACCGCAGGAGCCAGTAGTGTTCTGTAGGGACCCGTAAGGTTCCTTCCGTAGGGGCTGGCAGTGTTCCGTAGGGGCCTGTAGGGTTGTGTAAGTGCCCGCAGCAGTCTGTAGGAGTCTGTGGGATTCTGTAAGGTTCTGGAGGGTTCTGCAGGGTTCTGTAGGGGCCCGTAGAGTTCCGTAGTGGCTGGTAAAGTTCCGTAGGGCCCTGTGGGGTTCTGTATGGACCTGTACGGTTCCGTAGGGGCCTGTAGTGTTCCCTAGGGGCCTCTAGAGTCTCCTACGGTTCCGTAGGGTCCTGTAGGTTTCCATAAGCACCTGCAGAGGTCTGAAGGGGCCCGTACTGTTCCGTAAGGATCCATAGGGTTCCGTAGAGCTTCAGAGGTTCCCTAGAGGCCTGTAGAGTACCGCAGGAGCCAGTAGTGTTCTGTAGGGGCCCGTAGGGTTCCTTCCATAGGGGCTGGCAGTGTTCCGTATGGTCCTGTAGGGTTGTTTAAGTGCCCGCAGGAGTCTGTAGGAATCCGTGGGATTCTGTAAGGTTCCAGAGGGTTCTGCAGGGTTCCGTAGGGGCCCGTAGCTTTCCGTAGTGGTTGGTAAAGTTCCCTAGGGCCCTGTACCGTTCCGTAACTGCCTGCAAGGGTCTTTAGGCTTCCGTAGGGGCTGGTAGGGTTCCATAAAGTTCCGTGGGTTCCTGCAGAGTTCTGCAAGTGCCCGCAAGGGCCTGTAGGGGCGCACAGTGTTTCTGTCAGGTTCCGTAGAGTTCCGTAGGGGCCATAGGTTTCCGTAGCGGCTGGTAGTATTCCGTAGGGGTCTGTAGGGTTCCGTAGGCACCTGCAGTGTTCTGTAGGAGCCCATAGGGTTTTCGTGAGGTTCCGTTGTGTTGCTAAGGGTCTTGTAGAGTGCTGTCGGGTCCTGGAGTATTCTGTAGGGTTCCAGAGGGGCTCGTAGGGTTCCGTTGAAATCTGTAGGCTTCCCTAGGGGCCCGTGGAGTCCCGTAGATTTCCGTAGGGGCCTGTAGGGTTGTGTAAGTGCCCGCAGGGGTTGGTAGGAGCTTGTAGGGTGCCATAAGTTTCCAGAGGGTTGTGTAGGGTTCCGTAGGGGCCTGTGGTGTTCCCTAGGGGCCTGTAGAGTCTCGTACGGTTCCGTAGGGGCCTGTAGTGTTCCCTAGGGGCCTCTAGAGTCTCGTACAGTTCCGTAGGGTCCTGTAGGTTTCCATAAGCGCCCGCAGAGGTCTGAAGGGGCCCGTACTGTTCCGTAAGGATCCACAGGCCTCCGTAGAGCTTCGTAGGTTCCTTAGAGGCCTGTAGAGTACCGCAGTAGCCAGTAGTGTTCTGTAGGGACCCGTAAGGTTCCTTCCGTAGGGGCTGGCAGTGTTCCGTAGGGGCCTGTAGGGTTGTGTAAGTGCCCGCAGCAGTCTGTAGGAGTCTGTGGGATTCTGTAAGGTTCTGGAGGGTTCTGCAGGGTTCTGTAGGGGCCCGTAGAGTTCCGTAGTGGCTGGTAAAGTTCCGTAGGGCCCTGTGGGGTTCTGTATGGACCTGTAGGGTTCCGTAGGGGCCTGCAGGGTTCTGTAAGTGCCCGCAGGTGTCTGTAGTGTTCCGTAGGGGTCTGTAGGGTTCCGTAGGCACCTGCAGTGTTCTGTAGGAGCCCATAGGGTTTTAGTGAGGTTCCGTTGTGTTGCTAAGGGTCTTGTAGAGTGCTGTCGGGTCCTGGAGTATTCTGTAGGGTTCCAGAGGGGCTCGTAGTGTTCCGTCGAAATCTGTAGGCTTCCCTAGGGGCCCGTGGAGTCCCGTAGATTTCCGTAGGGGCCTGTAGGGTTGTGTAAGTGCCCGCAGGGGTTGGTAGGAGCTTGTAGGGTGCCATAAGTTTCCAGAGGGTTGTGTAGGGTTCCGTAGGGGCCTGTGGTGTTCCCTAGGGGCCTGTAGAGTCTCGTACGGTTCCGTAGGGGCCTGTAGTGTTCCCTAGGGGCCTCTAGAGTCTCCTACGGTTCCGTAGGGTCCTGTAGGTTTCCATAAGCACCTGCAGAGGTCTGAAGGGGCCCGTACTGTTCCGTAAGGATCCATAGGGTTCCGTAGAGCTTCGTAGGTTCCCTAGAGGCCTGTAGAGTACCGCAGGAGCCAGTAGTGTTCTGTAGGGGCCCGTAGGGTTCCTTCCATAGGGGCTGGCAGTGTTCCGTAGGGTCCTGTAGGGTTGTTTAAGTGCCCGCAGGAGTCTGTAGGAATCCGTGGGATTCTGTAAGGTTCTGGAGGGTTCTGCAGGGTTCCGTAGGGGCCCGTAGCTTTCCGTAGTGGCTGGTAAAGTTCCCTAGGGCCCTGTACCGTTCCGTAACTGCCTGCAAGGGTCTTTAGGCTTCCGTAGGGGCTGGTAGGGTTCCATAAAGTTCCGTGGGTTCCTGCAGAGTTCTGCAAGTGCCCGCAAGGGCCTGTAGGGGCGCACAGTGTTTCTGTCAGGTTCCGTAGAGTTCCGTAGGGGCCATAGGTTTCCGTAGCGGCTGGTAGTATTCCGTAGGGGTCTGTAGGGTTCCGTAGGCACCTGCAGTGTTCTGTAGGAGCCCATAGGGTTTTCGTGAGGTTCCGTTGTGTTGCTAAGGGTCTTGTAGAGTGCTGTCGGGTCCTGGAGTATTCTGTAGGGTTCCAGAGGGGCTCGTAGGGTTCCGTTGAAATCTGTAGGCTTCCCTAGGGGCCCGTGGAGTCCCGTAGATTTCCGTAGGGGCCTGTAGGGTTGTGTAAGTGCCCGCAGGGGTTGGTAGGAGCTTGTAGGGTGCCATAAGTTTCCAGAGGGTTGTGTAGGGTTCCGTAGGGGCCTGTGGTGTTCCCTAGGGGCCTGTAGAGTCTCGTACGGTTCCGTAGGGGCCTGTGGTGTTCCCTAGGGGCCTGTAGAGTCTCGTACGGTTCCGTAGGGGCCTGTAGTGTTCCCTAGGGGCCTCTAGAGTCTCGTACAGTTCCGTAGGGTCCTGTAGGTTTCCATAAGCACCCGCAGAGGTCTGAAGGGGCCCGTACTGTTCCGTAAGGATCCATAGGGTTCCGTAGAGCTTCGTAGGTTCCTTAGAGGCCTGTAGAGTACCGCAGTAGCCAGTAGTGTTCTGTAGGGACCCGTAAGGTTCCTTCCGTAGGGGCTGGCAGTGTTCCGTAGGGGCCTGTAGGGTTGTGTAAGTGCCCGCAGCAGTCTGTAGGAGTCTGTGGGATTCTGTAAGGTTCTGGAGGGTTCTGCAGGGTTCTGTAGGGGCCCGTAGAGTTCCGTAGTGGCTGGTAAAGTTCCGTAGGGCCCTGTGGGGTTCTGTATGGACCTGTAGGGTTCCGTAGGGGCCTGCAGGGTTCTGTAAGTGCCCGCAGGTGTCTGTAGTGTTCCGTAGGGGTCTGTAGGGTTCCGTAGGCACCTGCAGTGTTCTGTAGGAGCCCATAGGGTTTTAGTGAGGTTCCGTTGTGTTGCTAAGGGTCTTGTAGAGTGCTGTTGGGTCCTGGAGTATTCTGTAGGGTTCCAGAGGGGCTCGTAGGGTTCCGTTGAAATCTGTAGGCTTCCCTAGGGGCCCGTGGAGTCCCGTAGATTTCCGTAGGGGCCTGTAGGGTTGTGTAAGTGCCCGCAGGGGTTGGTAGGAGGTTGTAGGGTGCCATAAGTTTCCAGAGGGTTGTGTAGGGTTCCGTAGGGGCCTGTGGTGTTCCCTAGGGGCCTGTAGAGTCTCGTACGGTTCCGTAGGGGCCTGTAGTGTTCCCTAGGGGCCTCTAGAGTCTCCTACGGTTCCGTAGGGTCCTGTAGGTTTCCATAAGCACCTGCAGAGGTCTGAAGGGGCCCGTACTGTTCCGTAAGGATCCATAGGGTTCCGTAGAGCTTCAGAGGTTCCCTAGAGGCCTGTAGAGTACCGCAGGAGCCAGTAGTGTTCTGTAGGGGCCCGTAAGGTTCCTTCCGTAGGGGCTGGCAGTGTTCCGTAGGGGCCTGTAGGGTTGTGTAAGTGCCCGCAGCAGTCTGTAGGAGTCTGTGGGATTCTGTAAGGTTCTGGAGGGTTCTGCAGGGTTCTGTAGGGGCCCGTAGAGTTCCGTAGTGGCTGGTAAAGTTCCGTAGGGCCCTGTGGGGTTCTGTATGGACCTGTACGGTTCCGTAGGGGCCTGTAGTGTTCCCTAGGGGCCTCTAGAGTCTCCTACGGTTCCGTAGGGTCCTGTAGGTTTCCATAAGCACCTGCAGAGGTCTGAAGGGGCCCGTACTGTTCCGTAAGGATCCATAGGGTTCCGTAGAGCTTCAGAGGTTCCCTAGAGGCCTGTAGAGTACCGCAGGAGCCAGTAGTGTTCTGTAGGGGCCCGTAGGGTTCCTTCCATAGGGGCTGGCAGTGTTCCGTAGGGTCCTGTAGGGTTGTTTAAGTGCCCGCAGGAGTCTGTAGGAATCCGTGGGATTCTGTAAGGTTCCAGAGGGTTCTGCAGGGTTCCGTAGGGGCCCGTAGCTTTCCGTAGTGGTTGGTAAAGTTCCCTAGGGCCCTGTACCGTTCCGTAACTGCCTGCAAGGGTCTTTAGGCTTCCGTAGGGGCTGGTAGGGTTCCATAAAGTTCCGTGGGTTCCTGCAGAGTTCTGCAAGTGCCCGCAAGGGCCTGTAGGGGCGCACAGTGTTTCTGTCAGGTTCCGTAGAGTTCCGTAGGGGCCATAGGTTTCCGTAGCGGCTGGTAGTATTCCGTAGGGGTCTGTAGGGTTCCGTAGGCACCTGCAGTGTTCTGTAGGAGCCCATAGGGTTTTCGTGAGGTTCCGTTGTGTTGCTAAGGGTCTTGTAGAGTGCTGTCGGGTCCTGGAGTATTCTGTAGGGTTCCAGAGGGGCTCGTAGGGTTCCGTTGAAATCTGTAGGCTTCCCTAGGGGCCCGTGGAGTCCCGTAGATTTCCGTAGGGGCCTGTAGGGTTGTGTAAGTGCCCGCAGGGGTTGGTAGGAGCTTGTAGGGTGCCATAAGTTTCCAGAGGGTTGTGTAGGGTTCCGTAGGGGCCTGTGGTGTTCCCTAGGGGCCTGTAGAGTCTCGTACGGTTCCGTAGGGGCCTGTAGTGTTCCCTAGGGGCCTCTAGAGTCTCGTACAGTTCCGTAGGGTCCTGTAGGTTTCCATAAGCGCCCGCAGAGGTCTGAAGGGGCCCGTACTGTTCCGTAAGGATCCACAGGCCTCCGTAGAGCTTCGTAGGTTCCTTAGAGGCCTGTAGAGTACCGCAGTAGCCAGTAGTGTTCTGTAGGGACCCGTAAGGTTCCTTCCGTAGGGGCTGGCAGTGTTCCGTAGGGGCCTGTAGGGTTGTGTAAGTGCCCGCAGCAGTCTGTAGGAGTCTGTGGGATTCTGTAAGGTTCTGGAGGGTTCTGCAGGGTTCTGTAGGGGCCCGTAGAGTTCCGTAGTGGCTGGTAAAGTTCCGTAGGGCCCTGTGGGGTTCTGTATGGACCTGTAGGGTTCCGTAGGGGCCTGCAGGGTTCTGTAAGTGCCCGCAGGTGTCTGTAGTGTTCCGTAGGGGTCTGTAGGGTTCCGTAGGCACCTGCAGTGTTCTGTAGGAGCCCATAGGGTTTTAGTGAGGTTCCGTTGTGTTGCTAAGGGTCTTGTAGAGTGCTGTCGGGTCCTGGAGTATTCTGTAGGGTTCCAGAGGGGCTCGTAGGGTTCCGTCGAAATCTGTAGGCTTCCCTAGGGGCCCGTGGAGTCCCGTAGATTTCCGTAGGGGCCTGTAGGGTTGTGTAAGTGCCCGCAGGGGTTGGTAGGAGCTTGTAGGGTGCCATAAGTTTCCAGAGGGTTGTGTAGGGTTCCGTAGGGGCCTGTGGTGTTCCCTAGGGGCCTGTAGAGTCTCGTACGGTTCCGTAGGGGCCTGTAGTGTTCCCTAGGGGCCTCTAGAGTCTCCTACGGTTCCGTAGGGTCCTGTAGGTTTCCATAAGCACCTGCAGAGGTCTGAAGGGGCCCGTACTGTTCCGTAAGGATCCATAGGGTTCCGTAGAGCTTCGTAGGTTCCCTAGAGGCCTGTAGAGTACCGCAGGAGCCAGTAGTGTTCTGTAGGGGCCCGTAGGGTTCCTTCCATAGGGGCTGGCAGTGTTCCGTAGGGTCCTGTAGGGTTGTTTAAGTGCCCGCAGGAGTCTGTAGGAATCCGTGGGATTCTGTAAGGTTCTGGAGGGTTCTGCAGGGTTCCGTAGGGGCCCGTAGCTTTCCGTAGTGGCTGGTAAAGTTCCCTAGGGCCCTGTACCGTTCCGTAACTGCCTGCAAGGGTCTTTAGGCTTCCGTAGGGGCTGGTAGGGTTCCATAAAGTTCCGTGGGTTCCTGCAGAGTTCTGCAAGTGCCCGCAAGGGCCTGTAGGGGCGCACAGTGTTTCTGTCAGGTTCCGTAGAGTTCCGTAGGGGCCATAGGTTTCCGTAGCGGCTGGTAGTATTCCGTAGGGGTCTGTAGGGTTCCGTAGGCACCTGCAGTGTTCTGTAGGAGCCCATAGGGTTTTCGTGAGGTTCCGTTGTGTTGCTAAGGGTCTTGTAGAGTGCTGTCGGGTCCTGGAGTATTCTGTAGGGTTCCAGAGGGGCTCGTAGGGTTCCGTTGAAATCTGTAGGCTTCCCTAGGGGCCCGTGGAGTCCCGTAGATTTCCGTAGGGGCCTGTAGGGTTGTGTAAGTGCCCGCAGGGGTTGGTAGGAGCTTGTAGGGTGCCATAAGTTTCCAGAGGGTTGTGTAGGGTTCCGTAGGGGCCTGTGGTGTTCCCTAGGGGCCTGTAGAGTCTCGTACGGTTCCGTAGGGGCCTGTGGTGTTCCCTAGGGGCCTGTAGAGTCTCGTACGGTTCCGTAGGGGCCTGTAGTGTTCCCTAGGGGCCTCTAGAGTCTCGTACAGTTCCGTAGGGTCCTGTAGGTTTCCATAAGCACCCGCAGAGGTCTGAAGGGGCCCGTACTGTTCCGTAAGGATCCATAGGGTTCCGTAGAGCTTCGTAGGTTCCTTAGAGGCCTGTAGAGTACCGCAGTAGCCAGTAGTGTTCTGTAGGGACCCGTAAGGTTCCTTCCGTAGGGGCTGGCAGTGTTCCGTAGGGGCCTGTAGGGTTGTGTAAGTGCCCGCAGCAGTCTGTAGGAGTCTGTGGGATTCTGTAAGGTTCTGGAGGGTTCTGCAGGGTTCTGTAGGGGCCCGTAGAGTTCCGTAGTGGCTGGTAAAGTTCCGTAGGGCCCTGTGGGGTTCTGTATGGACCTGTAGGGTTCCGTAGGGGCCTGCAGGGTTCTGTAAGTGCCCGCAGGTGTCTGTAGTGTTCCGTAGGGGTCTGTAGGGTTCCGTAGGCACCTGCAGTGTTCTGTAGGAGCCCATAGGGTTTTAGTGAGGTTCCGTTGTGTTGCTAAGGGTCTTGTAGAGTGCTGTTGGGTCCTGGAGTATTCTGTAGGGTTCCAGAGGGGCTCGTAGGGTTCCGTTGAAATCTGTAGGCTTCCCTAGGGGCCCGTGGAGTCCCGTAGATTTCCGTAGGGGCCTGTAGGGTTGTGTAAGTGCCCGCAGGGGTTGGTAGGAGGTTGTAGGGTGCCATAAGTTTCCAGAGGGTTGTGTAGGGTTCCGTAGGGGCCTGTGGTGTTCCCTAGGGGCCTGTAGAGTCTCGTACG